>NC_003076.8:3939393-4242424 GCF_000001735.4 Arabidopsis thaliana | reverse complement strand
AACTTGTTTTTTCAAAATCTTGAATGGGTACAAAATAGATTTTCGGACAAACTAAAACCAAAAACTAGTTTAAAAACCATACCCATTCAAAGTTATTATGCCTTTCGTCTCTATAAATCTCCAAAAATGTAATTAAAAAAAAAAATCCTCCAAAAGTGTATTTGTTGTTGTCAAATTTTACAGTAAAACATATTTTCTAGGTCGAGTTATAAATTATTTTACCAAATGTATCAATATCAATACATATATTTTAATGGGCTCATTGATCTCAAAAGAAAAATATTAATGGGCTTCTAATATGAGCGCGCAGATCAAATTCAGTTACATTCATTGAGTTGGTTTGGTGAGCCGAAATCAGGCCCATTTTCTGCGATACAACATGAAACATTCTGAACCTACCTAAAGTAGCATTATGTCCAAAGAAAGTCACCTAGAAATAGTAATAGTAGTATGTAGCATGAAAAATAATGAATATGAATACTTAATACATGTGTTTTCATGCGTTAACATTACTCGCAACCCCAGAAGATACAAGAATAAAAGACATCAATCGGGGTATGCACTCCTACAGAATTAGATACTCTTTCGTTCTTGCTCATTGGACAAATCGCACCAAGGAAAAGCCTTAAGTGAAAATAAATAATCGAGACCACCCACCAAAAAAAATAAAAAGAAGCTGGGAAAAACAATTGAAGAAGGTGGGATGTTGAGTTTCTTTAAAAAAGGTAGAAGAAGAAATGGTGGGCAGTTATTTTTATTGAGAATATGGTGTTATATAAAAATAATAAATAAAATAGAGTATAAAATAGTTAAGAAATAGTCCTACCATAATGGAGGACCATGAGATGATCAGAGGTAGATGAGTTTGGAAGCAAAGTAATGTTTTGTGAAAGAGAAGAAGTGTCTCTGCTTCCTCTCCATATAGCATCTCTCACGTGTTGTAGTGTCAACACTGGCTCCAGTTCTTGCCCTCTGCATCTTATCTCTACCTGCTTTTCATTTTACGAAAAAATTAAACACTATTAGTATTAGTCCTATGTACCCACTAACATATGTTAATATAAGAGAGTTTTTCTTTCTTGGTATGAATAAATGAATGAATGTGATAATATTGGAATAAAATGGGTTTAATGAGATCATTGCATCGTAGGTGTGACGGAGTGGAAAAAGCCACGTGTCATGGTGGCTACGCAATGCCGTAATTATGTCATCTCTACTTTACTTGCAAGAGATTCCTGATTTTCTAAACACTATGCTTTTTAAAGAAGGAGCAAACAACACCAACAATGACACCACCACTTATTTCACATATAATAAGTTAAAAGAAAACTATGCAATACATATTCGCATAATAATTTACTTGCTCATATATTTGAATGGTACCCACGATTTCCAAATCTTAATCATTTTCGTGGCCTACCCTTTTTTCTACCCGTAATGTATTTTCCAATGAATCTTCCAAATGGACTTTTATGTTCTGTCGTCGTATTTCTGAGTATTCTCCTATGACTATTTAGCCTTCTCTTCTCACTCTTGTAATTATTATTTTTTGAACAAAATCACTCTTGTAATTTATTTGCTTGTCTTAGAACGGAAAAAAAAAACTAATTTAGATATTGTGCATAAAAAAGGTTGAATATTAAAAATAAGGTTGATATATTTTTTTGACAGCAAATAAAGTTGAATTCTAAACGGAGGAAACTCAATGGAGACACTACCCCATGAAAACTTCACCATCATCTCATGCACGTCTTCTCTTTACGTTTTGCTGACTAAGGTTTGCGATCCAAAATGCATTTTAACTCCAAATATATATATATATATATATATATATATATATATATATATATTTATTTATTTATTTATTTCTTAGTGGGAATATAATTTTTCTAATAATGTAGTCGATGTTGTTAGATACCTTGTATTAATTATCTAAAACATATCAAATAAAATACTCTCTACGGTTGACGGTTGTTATACATTATCATTATTCTTTTTGTTAGCATAATACAATAATTAGCTTATGAAAGTGGTGTTTTATCACACGTATCAACATCTTAATATTTATATATAATTATTAACGGATCCACAAAATTATATAACCAATTATTTTATTTTATTTTAAATAGGGACCATAGCAGTCGTAGTCGGATATGCATATATATATATATATATATATATATATATATATATTAAAAATGGTTTGCATGCATCGCATCACTAACTTAAAAAGGATATCATGTACATATACATGGCTCCCTTATCTGGCCTTTAGTGCCGTTTTGTTCCTTTTTCAAAAATGCAATTTTCTTTCAGCAAATTGCAATGATTCTGTTGTTGAAGGCGACTTCATGCATTGATTTTGCCCGACGTAAAATACATTATTTATCTATTACATAGTGTCATTTATGCTTATATATAAGTGGAATTCCAGCTTAGTAATATGTTAAAAATATTTACTAGCTTTACAGAAACACTTTGGACTCTGTATATTTTACAACATATTACATATGATACCTAGATTTTGGAAGTTAGGTGCTTTTATTAAATAAAAATAAATTTTATAGATATAATGTATAAATTGTGGTGAAACAAATATAATCATGAACGTTGTATATATAGATAGTTGAGATCTGTTAAATAGTTAAATTCATAACATTTTGGAATACCAACTGAAGTAAATAAATTCATAACATTTTTGGTTAATAATATACTTTATTGTTATATTTCTTCAATTTTTTTAAAAAGTAAATAAATATATAATTTTTTAAGGAAAAATGCACTCTAATGAAAGGATTTGACATAATACCGTCAAACATTCGGTTGGTGTTCAATAAAATAAAAAATAAAATAAAAAATCATACATTGGGCCAACGAAATTTCCAAAATGAAGGTCTCAAATGTTGTTTTATATTGGTGGGGGCAAGACCATTTCGGACTTGCTAAACCGTGAGGTACGGCTACTAGTATATATTAGTAACGATTTTCATCAAAATTACAGTAAAGACGCGACAAATTTGTAAGATTATGTTTCGAGAAAAGCAAAGTATTCATCATACGAAGATGGCATCCACGGACCAAACATATTCCATGAAGTGAAATTCACAAAACAGAAAATCGTTGGATTATTAGTTACATGATCCAACCTTTTTTTATTTTACAATAAGCAGGATCGATCAAAGTTTTCAATACCAATGTATTGTTAAGCAAATATGGTGAAGAAGTTAATTAAACAAAGTCCTGCGGATGAAGACCGCCGGATGTGTGATTCCAAACAAAAGAAAAACATCTAAAATTTAGATAGATAGATGTTGATGGATGATAGAAAATTTTAAGAAAGTGCAGCACTTAAAGAGGATATGAGTATGATTGATGGGGAAAGGTTTTTCAAGCACCGAATTCATTAGGGGTTTGTGAAAGAAAGGGTCCTACACGAGACACTAACGAACAATTAGCTAAACCAAGGCGAGAGGAAATTGTTGGTGTTGATGAGCCAATTCTAACATAAGCATGACGGTTTCGCTAACCCTCAGTTTATTACATGCTTCTCATTTTAAGTGTACTGTACGTGGAAGAAAACAAATTAAAGAAATGATTTTAGTTTGTGAGCATAAAAAACCTTTTCTTGTTGTAATGTTTTTACTATCTAGGTAGAAGAGTAGAGCTACAATACAATATACAATAATTCATACGGAATATATAAATGAAAACGTAATCATAATTTTAACTAACAAACGGAAAATATGGTGAATACTAGTTTTTATCTATGATTCTATGGTTTACAATGACGTTTTCTACAAAATCAAAATTAATTATTCAACACAAAATATATTAATTATGTTTTTTACGTTCATGGCAGATAAAGGGCTGAACCAATGTTGGAGTTTTTAACTGCGATTAATAGAAAGTAAAGAGTTTTTTTATTTATTTTACGAAACGAAGCATGAGTTGAGTTGGTTGGAAAATAAAAAAACGACACAGTTGACAAAAATTCATGGGGCAAAAAGAAAATTCAATTTGATGGAATACTTTTAGCTTTTAAAACCTTTTGTTTTCTACTTTTCTTACGTCTAAAAAGTCAAAGGAAACTTAAAAAGAGGGAGAAAGACAAAAATGAAAGAACAATGCCTCCACGAAGTCAGATTATGGCTGCCTAATCATTACATTCATATTTATTATTCATTCTTGATACCTATGCCCTACCCAAATCTATTATGCACACATTCACATCATTATATATGCAATTATTACAGTATATATATTACACACAACAAAAATATAAACACACATATAGACACATACATATTATAAACATATATATATATAGTGAATGAACATAATTGCAACTTTAATTAATGATCAACTAATAAAAGAATAGCCCATAATGACTTTCTGGACGTAAACCCTATCTCTGGTGTTCGGGTTCAATACAACTTTTAAAAGGATTGAAAATAGTAAAATCAATCTTCAAAAAATTTCAGATTAGTCTTTAGATCTATATCCACACTGATATACTGAAATGCTGATTATGCAATCATTCTTTCTATCCGCGTTAATTAATACGCTAACTAAAGATCAAATTACAATTTCCATGTGATGTATAAGCTAATTTTTATTGTAATTAACTATTCAATGAATATACAATATATGATGAAATATACACCTTATTATATACCTATTATATAGCTTAGGAGAAACGGATAAGAAGAAAACAGCTTGTCAATGAAAACTTAATAATTTGATCAAGATATGGACATATCACATATGTTATATGTGTATATAGAGAGAGAGTACAGAGATACACATACCCACATATAATTTTATATTAATCTCAATCTCATCTGTCACACTTCATGGCATGCCTTAATGTAATAACAAGCCAACAAAAATTAAGTCATTTGACTCAATCTTAAACATTTAGTTGACCTAAATATTATAGTTAAAATTATCTGCGTCCCGTTTAATTAAGTTTAATATACATCTAGGCTTCCAAGGAAAACATGCTTACAAGTTACAAGTGACAACCAAACGTATTTCAAACAATCGAGTGTATCTTGATTAAATTCGTCTCATTCTTTAAAATCTTTTTCAAAAAATGCAAGTGAGAATATATATACTGGCACATCTCTAAGTATTTTCTATGCATTATTTTATACTATATAGAAATGCATGGAAGAAAGGAAGGAAGCAAATTCTTCTAAAAAATAAACACATGTATACATAAATTAAGGTTAGATGATCTTAAAATGTGTATCTCATGCAATTTCGTACGACGTCGAAAAGATTCGTGTGTGCGGCTTGCATCGTTTGGTAATTATCAAAAGCATAATATTAATGACGTTCCATGCACGTTACAATCACTGAAATATTGAATTATCCCTTATCATAGAAAAGAATTCTCGTTTTTGTTTTTTGGTAATTATTCTTTGGGAATTAGTGTAATTATTAATTCAGGGATCATAAAGTTTTACTATAGCGTATTATGGGTAAGCGAGCGCATATATGCACATATATCAATGATTGAAATTTGCACGAGAAGCAACGTACGTAATTATAGGGATTGAATTCCATTTCATTCATCAAAAATAAATGGAAAGGACACTTTTTGTTTCATGAAATATTCGACTCGTAAGATTTTAAATAAGTCAGCATGCATATGATATGAAGTTACTTTACTGTATCCATCATTTGGGATAATAACTAGCTCTCTAGACGAAGCGTGCGATATAGCTATAGTAACAGTTGTACTTGTATATATGTCTATGTTCATGTACGTATGTGACATGCATACATACAATTCGTTTCCATGAACTGAGGTTTTTGATTTATGCGGTATGACGTCATAATCAGTATCTCTCCAGACTAGTTGAGCTATTTGTTTCGGTTATGCGAGTCTTTAGTTGTATTTTCGGTGAAGTAGCTAAACTTAAAACACTTATAAACAAAAAGTTATCCAGAATTATAATCTCATAAACTAGATTATATATATTAGGTTAAAAAGACCACTATTTTGATTTCAAAATGTACTTACATTTACACGAAAACACACATATATAATTGCAAAAAAAAAAATGGATTCTATAAATCAATGTGGTTGGTAGGTGGATTGCCATATATTTATATAATATGCATAAAATAAATAAATTAAAGGGTGCACTCATCTCTAATGAGAATTTTGATCATATTAGACATTAATTAATGGCTGACGACCGTTAATCAATTACCCCTAAACTATAAAAAGGAGCAAGTAAGACAAACTAGAAAAAGGTTGAAAATCAATTAATGGATAATAGACATATAAAAACAAAGAAAGAACAAAAACGGCTTATACCTAGCAATGACATCTACTTGTGACCTAATTAACATGGAGACACTTTTTGTGGCAATTTAGTTCCCATGTTGCTGTCATGTTCCTCAGTACACCAACCCCCATGAATATACCCTCTCCACATTTGCTTATTTTCTTTTACTAATATATGTTTCTATTTTATCGTACTATTCTCATTATCTTTAATGCTTAAAGGTATATTTATGTAACGTTTTAGATGTTTCTTTTTAAAGCTAAGGAGATTGTAGTTACGGCAAGCAACGTGTACATGGAATCTAGAACAATAAAGTTAAAGAAAGGGAAATTAAAAGAATGAAATGAGATTAGAAAAAACCTGGGATTCGTGCTCCAATCGCAACTTATTCACCAAATATTTCATCAACAGTCGAACAGTCATCTTCCCGTCCCTACCAAATCCAGGAACATCAAAATTAATTAGCCATAAACTTTTGATAAAATTAACGTCGTTTTGTGGGTTACTTCTTATTAATTAGCTAACTTTTGAATAAATAACGACAATGGTGGAATCTTAATAAACGACTGAGTACTTACTTGATTCTCAAGTAGCTCTTTGGAATCTGAGGCAAGAATGGTTCTACTGTCCTAAAACGTCCACCAAATAAAATTTCAAAAACTGTAACGCTTTGAAAATATATATAAGATCTTGACAGAACACCTTAATTATGATTAAAACCGATTGTATATGGACCTTACATAACATGGTCTCTAGCAAATTAAAATTAAGGGTACTTACTGGTTTTGAGAAGCTTGAAGGAGAAACCAAATGCCGGAATGGGGTCGTCTGGGAGGATCAATGACTCTTAAACTCGAGCTTGGACCTGCCACCCCATCCGGGTTATCATTCCCTATTAACTGCGGCTGAAAACTAGAGCGACCAAAGTACTGTCCCATCAATGGCATCATCAAAGAACCAGATGATGATGATGATGGTTGTGTTAGGTTTTGTGGGACAAAAGGCGTTCTAAACGCAGCCGCCGCCCAAGGACCAATCATATCCTGAGGCCTTGTATGGAACATCAATGGATTAATCATCATCCCTCCGGCTTGATGCTGATGATGAAAGAGAGATGACAATGGAAGACCAACTTCTTCTTCTCTATTTGAACCGCCAGAGGAAAGGTTAAGCTCTAGAAAAGAGTCTCTCCTAGCCGTTGGATCAGTTTGATGTTGCTGCCGATGGTCGAGATCCGGTTTAACGTCCTCCTCGTGACCTAAGCTTAACCGGAGCCACCCTTGTTGTCTCATCTCATGATCTTCGGCTTCGTTGTTGTTATTATTATTAATATTGTTGTTATTGCTATTGTTGTCGTGGTCGTCCTCCTTGGAGCTTAACCTAGAAGTAGTACTCCTCGGCTCTTCTTGATCGGCCATGAAACTACACTCTCTCCTAAAAACTTGGTGATGATTATTATCTTTTGCCTGATGATGATCAGATCCTAAGTGAATGTCTTTGTTGTTGTCGTCGTCCTCAGAGACGGCAGAGAAGTGATGAGTTTTTTGTAATAACCTCATAAAAGCAAAACTGTTGGCAAACGCACATGGAAGAAGAAGCGTTGACGTGGAGGAAGAGGATTCAGCAGCAGAAACCATGGCAGAGTCCGGTGACCGGAAAAGCCAAAGAAAGCCGGAGAGAAGCGACGCAAAGGGTTATTGATGATCTCAACATCAGGGGAGACGGAGGAGTGAAGATAAATTAGGGTTCTTAGATGGAGACAAGAGATCGAGAACTCGAGGCATGGTCGGAGACATGAGAAGTCATGGCGCTAGTTAGAGAGAGAAAGAGAGAGATTATATGTGTTTTAATGATAAGAGAGGACAAGAGGAGGGATAGAATAAATTTTGCAAATCTCACTTTCTATCAATTCTCTTTGTTTGGAATCTTGTGGAAATGAAAATTTTGCAGAGAAAAAGAGAGAGAGAAGGAAAGGTCAATGTTGCAATTATAGAGAGTAATGGGCACTAGTTATGCGAAAAGCTTTTTATGCGGTCAAAACGGTGCATATGTTTTCGTATTACATCATTCCTACACAAAACAAACGTATTTTCTTTCTTTTTCAGCGACCACATATACACGGCCTTAAAACAAAATTGAAAGATTCCAGATAGAGAAATTGAGATTTATTATCTGCATCTCTTGAAACTATGTGATTTAATAATATTAGATATATAACGGCAAAGTAGGATTGAATCATTACAATAAAAATTATCTCTAAAAAATATATTTATAAATCCATAATATAAGTTTAGTTCTGTGCATTTCTGAATGCGATAAATTTATTTATGTATACAACCGTCAGATTAGTACGTAGTAGCATATTTGTCACTCCGGGGAGGGCCAAGAATTGTTGCCGCCTATGCTTGGGAGTATTTACGACGTAATTACTTGTCCACATATTCTTGATATTGGTAAGAGGAAAGTCACTTTAAATATTTTATTTAAGACTATAGCGTTTTTTAGAAAGTTCATTTAAATCGCTCTAAATTACTTATGCGAAAAGCTTTTTATGAGGTCAATCCGGTACATATGTTTCCGTATTACATCGTTCATAGTTTCATACACAAACGTATTTCCTTTTCTTTTTCAGCCAATTCATATACACGGCCTTCAAACAAAATTTTGAATTTCTTAACATTAAAATTTTGACAGTAAGGCTAAACATTTTTTTAACAAAATTTCATTAATAACATTTTTTAACAATAAAAGGCTAAAAAAATTATGTTTATAAAGATGATGAGAAAATTCAATTTTTTTTTAAATAGAAATTTATTTTTTGTGCATTTCCGAATGCAATGGATTTTGTTTTACGTACACAACCGTCAAATTAGTAGCACATTTGTCACCCTGGGGAGGGCCAGGGTCTTTTGCCGCATATATTTGGTAGTGTTTACGACGTAACTTGTTCACATATTGTTGACATATATGATATATCGATCGGTACGAGAAAAGTCACTTAATTAACAATATCATATAAGATTATGTAGAATTTCTAGCGAGTTCATTCAAATCGCTCCAAATTACTTGGACTGATTCCAAGAGCATGATAATATTAATATTGAATGTACAAATTACATAGATAATTGTTAATAATGAACCAATCCAGCTGCATGGAGGACCCGACCCGCAATAATCTAAAATCGAATATAACAAGTAATTTTCCTGCGTCAACAAGCCAACGAAAGTTTTCAGATATTTCGAACATCTTTTCAACGTAATATTACATGACAGGAACTACGTACAGACTTATATATGTAATCTGTTGTATAAACGTGATATAATTTTTATTTTCCGTCTCCCATGATTTTGTTAGAAACTTGAAAATATATTAGTTGTAATGATAAGAGATATACATTGAAATATATATATAAAATTGAGGACCGGAGTACCATTTTATAACTTCGGATTTTCATTTTAGTTCCATGATTTGTTTGATTTGACGTACTTTCAATAAGTTGACCGAGTCAAATTATATATGCATATTACGTTTTTCTGAAGTTCAATTTTTTTTTTCTTTTCTAATGTGTGTTGTCTTTAAACAGATAAAGAACTTCCCCTTTCTAAATATGTTTGTTTTGGGTATTTCTCGGTTAAAATTAAATAAAAGCTGGGTTTATCAGTAAAGCCAGAAAACGAGACGAGTGGAGTGCGAGGCATGATGACATTAGACCTGTCAAATTTCAATTATTTAGATATGAAGTGTTTAATAATCCCAAGACTAATACTTAATTATTCCTAAATGAAAACTATGAATATTTAAGTCACTGATTAAAGAATTAAAAAAAAAAAGACACTTGAAGGAGTTTGGCATGCACCGAAAATGATGATGTTTTGGGTTAAAAGCTCATTTCCCGAGATCATACAGCAAAACATACAGACTTGTGATGCTTTGAGAGACATTGGTTTCTCATGGAATTGTACTTCTATTAAGAAGCATGTGCTCCCCAACAATCTTGAGCTAGTACATTTCCTAATAAAATAGGAAAACCAATTTATATCCCAATCTGCTCCAAATGACCTCGTGTTGATAGTGCAACATTGTTGAACTAAGTGGCTAGAAAATGTTAAGTGTGAGAGACCCTCTCTCAGAAGTTAACAAGATTGTCTAATCTATCGAAGTTAAGACACAAAAGTAAAGTGAAGACTTCAGCTCATTCTGAATGGTCTCAAGTACTACAAGACATCTCATCGTTCATTCTCTGTGGCTTTAAGGCTAGAGCTCAAAATCTGATAGTAGTAAAAAGAACATTTGGAGTAGTTCGTACGAGTTGGGGATGTAAAGGGACTTGAGGAGCAAGTGCGTACGTCTCTCATTTCATCATGCATGTATAAAAACGGTCGATTAGGTTGGTTCTCCAATATATATATCTAGAACTTTGACTCTGGCTAGCTGATCAAAATGTGCAATTAATATTAGAAGAGTTATATGAATAAGGGGACCTCTCTGGTGGAAACTCATGTGGTAATGATGATTAATATTCAAATGGATTCTCCAACTGCTCATAGATGATCTTCAACCTTTGTTTGGTCCACTATTGTTTATATCCCAATCACATTGGTGTTCATTAAGAAACTTTATCCTACTTAAATCCTCAACAAGGCATCAGTCAAACTAGAATAAAAGCTCATATCACAGTTCAATGAGATAGTTGATCACACTCTAAATAAGTATAGATCGTATCATAGCAAGCCCTTACTAGTGATCATATATCCCCTAGTAAAAACAATAACATCATTTAAAAGAAGAAAAAAAAAACATAAGAATAGGAAACAAAAAACAAAACAGCAGAACGAGTTTCTAAAAGATGTCTTAGTATCTTCACCTCATTTTCCACTCCTTCTAGCTTGGAAATATCTTTATATTGGCTAGCTAGAAAGTGTTTCAAGATGTACCTCTATAAGTTCTAAGCGTTCTTTAGATCTTAAAAAGATTTTTTCGAATAGAAAAGTTAGGTTAAGAATAGTGTTTTTGGCAAATCTAGTACGAGTGACTCGGCCAAGCTGACTCTCCCAAGTAAAAAATCAGGTTAAGAAAATTTGTTTTAAATGTGGTGAAAATTTGGGTTTATCTGAAACAATTACACACTAAATGTAAACGTAAAAGTATATACAAACAATTGAGGTAGACCGTAGACCCATATCACATTTGAGATGGATAGTATGATATGATCATAAAGACTTAACAGTTTTTCCACCTCAATTAGTTTTGAATGTTTCCCTTGTTGCCAGTATGCACATTTCAGCTTTTCTAATAAGAAATATTTCTTCAAGACACTCTTAGATATCAACATTAGTGCATGGTCAATAAAGAACAGTGTATTACATCAAGAGGACATATATATACATGCAAAGAGAGGGAGAGAATCAGCTTTTGGTGGAAAAGGGGAATGAAAAGGTTGAGAGGCGTGGCCTTTGGTGACATTGCATGGGGCATGAAATGACTTAGCCTTTGAATCAAACCACAAAAAAGCTTTATCCCTTTTGTGTTTGAAAACAAAAGGTTTTAAAATGATAACATCAAAGTCCTGTTACTATAAAGGAACGATACACCAAAATAGAATTATGTAAAACTGTTTGAGCTTGGATGTCTACACAAACAATAACTCTTTGATTTTATTTCATTTTTGAATGGGTTGTTCATTTTTTTTTTCGCTTACGTGACTATGCCATTTAATTATTTTATTTTCCATACATTAGAGTGAAGTTATACTTTGTAGTAGATGGTAGAACCGTAGAAAAATGTTAGCTAATGTTGCAGACTATATCTATTCCAATAAACTTTTGAACTTAGAACTAAATCACTAATATATACATAACAATATGTATACGTGTGTACTAAGAAATAATATTCATGGGGCCAAGTAAGGGAAAAGACAAAATCTCAGATACAAATAAAGCAAAGATTCCTTTTGTTTATTTCCAAGATCATTTACTGAAAACAGAAATGAGAAAAAGAGTTGGCTAAGTGATCGATCGTTTGTACATCATGATCCTAAGGTTGGATAAAGATTTTTACTCAAAATGATGTTTGTTTTGCTAAATTGATCAATACATGAGTTGGGATGCGGAGTTGATGTTTGTAATTAATTGTCACCAAATTTGCAAAATTACAATTTGACATAACAACCGAGTTGGAAACAAATCTTTATACATGACAAAAAAGGGTTACACATTTTTTGTATACATTGTAGTCCACATATGAAAAAAATATATATATAGCCGTAGACGTAACAGTATCGATCGCTTGATCATCAAATTTTTTATGCGAGTATTTGTTGTTTTATGTATAAATTTGGACATGCATATTGGAAGAAAGGTGCCTTTAGGCAGGCTTATTGGGACAAGTAAATTTTGAGGCATATTGTGAAGTTGAGTGGAAGAGTTATCATTCCAATGTTGTAAAAGAAACAAAACTTTCTCTCTCTTTCTGCATTGCATGTCCCCTTTATTTACAACCACCTCTTTCCTCTTCACGTCTTAACGAATATATTCTACTTTACAACTTAAATACATAGAGAGATACACCGATACATGTGCATTCATAGAATATTATCAACTCTCTCGTTCAATGGTCAAATCAAATTTCTGTATCAACTTACTTCTTTTGATTCCAAGTATTTTTCATGTTTTTAAGTTGCGGCCCACGCGGGATTCTCTCTCTCTCTCTTTTTTTTTATCTATACAAAACTCCACTAAATTAGGTATATATTCATTCTCTGACATATGTAGATTAAAGTTGATCGCAATATTTTCTATTTTAATTTCTCTTGTTATTATATTATGCTGAACCACACACACACACACATGTATACGTTTACAAATAATGACTGCCTAAATAAGTGAACAATCAAATCAAAGCACTAGAAATGTCATATGTATATGATGTGGCTAAGTCATGGTAATTCGTCAAACAACAACAAACCAACAATATGCATACTGTTGTGTTCACTTCGTTGATATTTGTTTAACAATACATTTTTTCTTTTGATAAATTTATTACTAAAAGGATGAAAAATGGTTACACAAATGGACTCAAATATTTGTTGTAATGCTCATGTAAAACACAAAACCTCCCACATACAAAATTATAAAGAGGAGACAACCAAAATAGAAAATTAACCCGAGTAATTATGAATTGTGACTTCCAAAGAGATCTTGCCGTAGCTTCTGCTGCTACCTTAGTGGCTCCTTTAGCTAATTAACCCTCTGCTACAACGGTAAATTGTTGACGATGATATTCATATAATAGCAACATTGATAGTATTTACATATATTTTTTCATGTCTAAAGTTGGATATGGTAACTCAAAATTGCACTGAAATAAATCATTATTTTGGTCCAATTTTTATACTTATCTTTTCGACAATTCATGGTTTGCATATCATTGGATGCCGTCTATTTTTTTACAATGACTTACCCTATAATGTCTTAAGTATCTTTTTATTTTGTTTTATATAATATATATACAGAGAGAATATTTGGAAGACATAAAAGACAAGAAACGAACTAAGACAGAAAACCATAAGCTAAAATTATTCTTTGGTTGTTGTTTTCGCATGGAGCCTATAACACAGAGAGTGTCCATCCAGAATCGCAATCATGACCATCTGCCACTTCCATCCTATTTTAAATTTGATACATATCTTGCTTTTCCAGTACACGTTATTTTGTTTTCTACTCCAAGAAAATGCTCAGATTATAAAAAATATAAAACTAAAAATATGTAAGCCTTCGTTCAAGGTGGTAAATTGGTTTCGACTGAAACATGGTCTCACTTTTTCCGTTCCTAAACCCGAAACAAAGTTCAGAATCACACGGTTAAATTAAAGTCCAAAATAAGCTAGATAATAAATTAATTTTAGGTCAAACCAGAAAGTGTAAATTCGAATAGCAAGATATTGAAATGAAAATAATTAATTGTTACAAAATCACGAATACCAATAGAATTTTCATTTCAAATGAAATCCTAACTCGTCTTATTGCTCATGCTCATGTCTTTGAAGTTTTACCTTTAGACAATATCTAAGTAGGTTTAAGTACGAAAAAACCTAATGCCATAACATTCAAATCAAACCCACAAAATAAAATCAATGCCACTGATTTGATAAGTGAAAACAAAATAAGAAAATCTTACAAAAAGTATTATGGTTTATTAATACGTTAACGTGGTCCACCTGAATTGAGGCCATCATGTAATGCCGTCCAGTTTGGATAAATCAATTAATTTCGAAGGTATACAACATGAATCTCGTGTTTACCTATCTAACAATATAACGAATTTATTTTCTTGGGAGAAACTCTTTACCAAGTTTTGTTACTGAATCGGTTCAAAGAAATACAAATTTTGGAAATTAACGACCCAATTTCAGACGGCCCATGTAATATCATGGAAACGGCACGCAGTTCATCATTGAGATTCAGATGCTTCGCTGTCCACAAAGCATATACGGATCTTTCGCACGTGGGAGATCTTAGCCTCGTAATAGAAAGAGAAAAACACAAGCGGAGCAATTTACGCCTTTTCCTTCCACCATCGTTTTTTCAGGTAATCGTTTCTCTCTAGTGTCTAGCAATTACAGGGTATTTCGAATTCCAATTCTATTACCGTTTTTATTCAAATTTTCGGTTATATATCTGGTTTTTTTTGTAGTCGAGAGTCTATATATTTCACTTTCGCGTCTCGTATTTTACATTTTTAGTTGAATTTAGGGTTTCGAAATCGAGGCATTCATTTGGTGTTCTTCATGTTATTATGGTCTGGTTCTTCAATTATGCTCTTATACAGATTTTGGACTTGTTTAACTTCAAACTTTAGTTTCAGCTAGATCTGTGATAATTTTGCATAAGCTGAAATTATCTGCTCTGTCTAAAATTCTTAGGTTTATCATTGTTTATCGCATCTTTCTGGAGGATCTAGCCGCTGCTATCATGAAGTTCTTGGAGTACACTAACCTAGACAGGTTAAACCTTCTTTTTTTTTGAGTTATTTCTAGTTTTTTGTGAATTATGAGAATCAGATTTTTCCTATGTTGGAATATTTATATGATATTGAAAACCTTTGCTTCCAGATTGAATGTTTTTCTGGGTCATCTTAATCTCGGGGAAAGGACTATCAAAGGTTGCTTGGAAGCTTATTCTTGTAAGAAGCACCTGTTTGTGTTCTCTCTATCAATTATTGTTCTGGGCTACAAGGAAAACAAGCTAAAGCTTTTTGTTTTTGTTTTTGATAGGCAAACATGCAGGAAGTGATAAAAGATTGTCTCTTAGTTTGGAGAATGAGGTATTCATTTGATTGCAATTGACTTGCATCTAATAATTGCAATCAAGCATGTGTTTTGGACTTGAATCATTGAATGTGTACAGTTGCTGCTTGCGTTGACCTAGTTGTTTTATCTATTGTTGCTCCTCTCCCTTGAACTCAGATGCTTGATTATCTTGGGAAATCTTCTGACACCGACTCTTCTTCACCCGTTGATCTCTTGTTAAGCAGATCAAGGTAAGAGTTTAAGTTACAGAGTTTTTCTTTTTGACCCCTTTTTTAAATGATATTTATACGTCTTAACGTCTTATATCTGGGTGCTTATTTCAGTCGAAAGGCTTTGATCTACTTGGTTCTTACGCTCTATCAAATGTATCCGGACTACGATTTCAGGTAATTGTGTGTGTTGTAAACCTGAAGGGAAAACTATGTTTCCTTTTATGAAGGGGGGGATTATGGGTAATGTCATTGTCAGCTTCTTGGGCGATATGGCAACCCGCTATATAATCCCCCCTTTAAATATGTCTGGGAGTGTTGTCATAAGGTTTGACCAACGGTTCATTGAACTGTAGAAGCTGAGAGTTCAATTCTCTCCATTTCCCAAAATCTAAAACAAACTTGTTGTGTCTCAAGTGTTTGATTGAACTACGTCCATGTATATAACTCTATCACCATCGCATTTTTTTTCTTTCTATTTTCTCGTTTCCAGCGCTGTCAAAGCACATCAGTTTTTCTCGGAGGAAAGCTGGGACACCTTTAAGCAGATTTTTAACAACTATATGTTTGAAGCTTCTAAGGTACTCTTAAGTGTTAATTATTTTCTGTTTGGATGGAAACTAGAAAAAGCTTGTTTTTGCAAGGGAGAATCACTTTCACCCTTCTTCAACAATCCGATTCGATGTTCCATCAAGTTTCTTTAAAGGACGATAATGTAATGGATTGTGATGCACATAAGCTTATGTAGAATATATGTATTCTCCTAATTACTCTATAGGAATGGACTGAGAGGAATGAGGATGGTTCCCTTCTTGAGGTGATCTACAAGGCTCTTGATGAGGTAAGTTCCCTGTAATAAGGAATCTTAGAACCTGGGCAAGTGTAATGGAAAGAACTAAATCATGCAAATGTGATACAGGTCGTAAAACTAGCTGAATGTGAGATATATGTTTACAATCCAAATCCTAATGCTGATCCTTTCCTCGAGGAAGGAGCAATGTGAGTTACAACAACTTTCTTTTTTCTAAAAGCCTATTCAGAGATCCTAGCCTGACTGTCAACTAAAAGGCTGCTTTCTTTTTCTTTTGGTTCACATCCAGATGGTCTTTCTGTTTCTTATTCTACAACCGAAAACTGAAGCGCGTTGCGGGTTTTCGTTTCTCCTGCACGAGGTTAGATGATTGTCATCCTACCAAGTTGTCTTTCTCTCTCACTGTCTTCTTCTTAAAAAGTACTTCCAACTCGAAAAATGTTTTGTTGCAGTAACCTGGCAAATGATGCATTTCTCACTGACAGTCCTCCATATGAAGAGGATGAAGAGATCTTTGCCGACATGGATATGTGATCTCTGTATCGTTATGCTGAGTCACATATTCTGTGGAAACCTGTATCTATGTGACTATGTGTGATCTCTAGTCTCTAGGCTTGTATGAGTCCGAGTCGAAGTCCAAGGTTAAGCTCTTCGCTTTCCTTTATCTGTGTAGTTGACGTGACTACTAATAATACTCTGTACTATGTCATGTGCAAATACTTATCAGGCATTGTCGTAATCTAATGTACCTAAATTCAACTGAAGAGAAAAAAAGTTGAGATTTTGTGTTTATGTACGTAGTCAGTTACCATTCACCAGTGGTCGCCGCAAGAGCAGACTCCTGCATGAAAATGATGGAACCGGTTCATATCTCTTATAACCAGATCTCGCTGTACGATACTTGAAATCACTTTCATAGCACTGTGGCAATCTGAACATATCCGTAGATTCTTCATGATCAGTATGCGATTTCTTGATGATGGCATTCGAACAAGCCCATACGCCAAAGCCAACCTCTCGCTATGAACCCACAATCTCTTATCCTTTTCTTCATCATCCATATCGAGCAGGACCGCATTCCGATCAGGAACGTAACCAGCTCGAGTTGCTTTCATGTTAAGCCATTCCAACATTCCATTTATGAGCTTCATATCCGGATGATCTGATAACCCCACACTGAAGTAATGCACATCACCTTGATGTTCTATCCAACTTAAACCAGGTTCCTTCTTGACACCCATTTCCTTCATGCTTTTCCTAATGGAAGCTACGTTTGCCCATTGTTTTGCACCTGCGTACATGTTTGATACCAGAACATATGTCGCCTCGTCCTTTGGATTGATCTTTAGTATTTCCTCTGCCGATCTCCTTGCAAACTCTTCATTGTTCTGATTCATAGAGGCACTAAGCATTGCCCTCCAGATCATAACGCTAGGCTCATATGGAATCCCTTCAATCAGCTTCATTGCTTTGTCAAGCTGCCCTGATCTTCCCAAAAGCCTGACCATACACGTATAATGTTCCAAACATGGTTCAATACCATGATCACGAATCATTGATTCAAAACATTCTTGACCTTGATCTATTAATCCTGCATTGCTGCATCCAGAAAGAACACCAAGAAATGTTAAACCATTTGGCTTGCAATCTCTATCCTTCATAATGTCGAGGATTCTCAATGCCTGTCTACCCAGTCCATGTGTGGAATAGCCTGAGATCAACGCATTCCATGAAGCGACATCTATCGTTTCCATCTCGTTGAACACCGATTGTGCGAATTTGATATCACCACATTTTGCATACATATCTATCAATGAGTTACTCACTGCAACTTTTTTGGCATTATTGGTTTTTATCGCCAGTCCATGAACTTGGACACCGAGGTCCATGCTCGCCAATGAAGCACAAGCTCCAAGAGCACTTGAGAAAGTTACTTCAGTTACCGACACCTGATTTCTGAGCGCTTCACGAAACATGCTGAACGCTTTTCCTCCTTCGCCTAGATTCTCATACCCGACAATGACTGTGTTCCAGCTTACCTCATTTTTACTTGATAACTCAGCAAATAACTTCACAGCGGTATCCATTTTCTCACATTTGGCATATACATCAATAAGAGCATTTGAGACATAGATATCCAAATCAAAGCCAACTTTGACTACAAGACCATGGAGTTGCTCACCTAAGCCAGAACACTTTCCGATGGCACAGCCATTCAAAATACTGCTTAAAGTAAACTCGTTAGGGACAACAAAAGCTTCCCTCATTCGAATAAAAAGATCAACCGCCTCGTTGCAGAAACCGTTTTGACAAAAACGAGCAATCATAAAACTCCAAGGTACCACATCATTCTTTGGCATCTCATTAAACACTTTGAAAGCATCAGACATGTCTCCGAGTTGTGTATACAACTGAAGCAAACCAACACCCACACGAGGATCCAACACATAACATGTTTTTAAGATTTGGCCATGAACACCTTTCGCGAAATCAAATGCGCCTAGCCCAATACTAGCCTTAAGCGCCGTGTCAAAGGTGTAGTTGTTGGGCATGAAACCAGCCATCCTCATACAAGATAGCAGCTTAAGAGAATCCTCGAAATATCCATTTTCTACATAGCAAGATACAATTCCTGCCCAAACAACAATGTCTTTGCACAAAATCCCTTCAAAAACAGTTCTTGCACTATCAACAGAACCACAGACAGAGTAAGCATTAATAAGCGCAGCTCCAACAAAAGCATTAGAATCATAACCGAGCTTAACGATAGGAGAATGCAACCATGGACAAATCTCAGCTTTGTCCAAACTAACAAACAACTTCAAGAAAGAAGTGAAGACGTGTGGATTAAGCTCATGACCCTCTCGATGCAACCTGGAATACAAACCAATGGGATCTTGACACGCATACCCTTGCGCAAGAGTAACAAAAGAGACATTATTTCTCTCAGGCATTTCGTCGAACAGGTTTAACGCATCTTTGTCAAAGCCAGCTTTCACATAAGCGTTGAGTAGAATGTTTGTGGCGAAAAGGTCTAAGCAGCTTCCTTTCTTCAAGATGTCGCAATGAATAGCCTTTGCTGAAATTGGGTCGTTCTTCTGAATGCAGCGACGGAGCATTGCACCGTAAGCATGAGAGTCTAAGCCTGGGATTATCGAATCCGACGATTCTAAATCCAATGCCGCAGTTTTCACAGAAAACCCACATTGTCGAATGCGATTGCATCGGATCATCAATCTGCGAGTCTGCGCAACATGAATTATTCTCATGAACACGATCATGCGGATTACGAGCAGAGTGGAGACAAGTAGTGGAGTAGTGTCCAATCCGGTTTATTCAAAACCGGTTTTTCCCAACTGAGATCGAATGATTCTGGATAAACCAAATTTAAAGAGATATGGGCCGGCCCAATAATGTGTAATAGTGTGACCCATGTGGCCCAGATTCGATAACCAAATTCAAAACTAGGGTTTCTCTGAGTCTAAAGGCTTCACCCTATAAAAGAGGGCTGTAGCTGTGATGACCCAACAGACTCAGATTCGTTTCGTTAGCTCTCCTTCTCAATACTCTTCGTTATTTGTTATTCCATGTTTAAGATCTGAATTTCTAAGCTAGGATTGCTAGAATTTGTTTTGAAGTTGGTGTTTAGTTTTCCTCTTGTTTTTCTGAATCTTAATTTCAACTGAAAAAATTGATTGAACGAATCGGAGCAGATGATGAATATTTTGCACTACAACGGTGCTTTCCTATAACTCATGCGGATTATATAAATCGAGCTTTTTAAAACTGATGTCCCGATTCGTCAATCTCTTTTCTAACTTCTGTTTTGTTTGCTCAAAACTGATAATGGTGAATTTTAAATTATGCAATTTCCTTTTTTTTTGGGTTATGAAATCTCTCAGTTCCGCAGATTGTATTGCCATCTAGCAAGTAATTTTTTTTATAATCAAATTTACAAGGATTTTCCTCAAATTAAGTATTCCTGTTTCTTAAGTTTGTTTCCAAACTGATGTGAATCAGTTAGTACAGGTTTTGTTTTTGGACATTCATTTTCTCGATCTGTTGATTGATATAGGATGTTTCATTCTATTGGAATGATTTGGCCGAATGCTATGTAAATAGCTGGTTGATATATTAGATTTTTTCCAGACGAACAGGATAAACTGTTGGTGTTGGACCAAATCGAATCAAATAATTAATTTGAATTACTCGTGATGAATCAAAGATATTAGGATTGGCTTATGCAGTCAACTTGACCAAAGCCAAACACTTGACTAATCTGAATCTGAATCTAAACCAAACATCTGAATCAGAGCTACTAATTAAAACTTGATATACGGTATTCCATCTTCAAAGCTTAAACAACATGATGTAAGTTTAGTACTCTCATTAGCCATTGCAATGTGCAAACTAAGTTTATGTCATCGCAGTAGATTAAATGAGAAGCAATTTACTTGACACAACTTAAAGAGACACGAAAACATTTTTAAGAAACTACATGTAATAAAAAAACTCTCACGTATGCACATGGTGGTATTTATTTCATATCAATAAGCTACAGTATCTTGGTTTCAATGATAAAGAAGACGCAGTGAATGGTTGTGTGGTTTTTGTTTCTTAAATCCGGACCAGCCATCCCTTTTTTGTTAGTACTAGTGATGGATACTATTCAATGAAAGGGGTAATTGTCTAAAAGAAGCCACACAAAGTACGTTCACTTTACCACTTCTTTTCATCTTCATTCCAATGTACAAATTCCACCAAACTCATGTTAAAAGACTTTTGACATAAAGACACAATTAGTCGGGTAGACTTGATAGTATTATATAACTAATACTCACGTGTTTCTTAAACTGTTTTCCATTATAACAATTAGGACAACCCAAGCTAGAGACCAACCAATATAATCAAAGATGAATGGCCACATTTCCTTTAATAATACTCTGATACGGAAGCTTCATGAGAAGCTAAAAGAGGCGTGTTATAATTTTCTTTACCATATACTAAAAAATAAAACAAAAGTAGAAGGTCACGGGATAAGAGAGAGCTTCTTAAATCAAGCTATCAATGACAATAAAGATAATAGACATTTTTAAAAACAAACCAATATATATAATCTTAGTAGGTAACGTAATCTCCTAAAAACGTTTGTCGTGAATAGTATACGATTTAGCAACGACGAAGAAGGCTTCAAAAGAAGATTGGAAATAAGCCAAATCCAAAAACGAACATGGATGTCTTCCGATTGAAAAAGACAAATTTGGTCCATGTCCCAATCTAAAAAGAGATCGTTTAGGCCGATGTCGGATAGTAAGGAGATGTTGATACTAATCTGCAAACACAACAAGACGAAAAAGAAAATGTGAAACCGCGTTTTGTGATAACTTATATAATATACAGATCTTTCTTTGGCCGTATGGTCTGATAAAAGTAAAAGTTCAAATTTTTTTCCGGTGTTTCTCCTCGTTTTCTCATCATTTTGAAAAATATAACTTGTCGGTGTAGCAAACAGAACTAGAGTCAAAGACTCAAAGTCAACGCGCTTTTTAAAAGTTCCATTACAATAGTAACCTACGTATACCGATATTACTACTGATCTCCATTATCTATCTACGTATAAGCATGTGCGTTGTTGAACAAAACTAGTTGAATCTTAAGTTGTATGTGAGAGTAAAAGAGGCAGGACCCATAATTACTATCTTAAATAACTTATAGTAAAAAAAAGGTCGAGAGAGAGAAAAATAAAAACCTTTCTTTAATTATTTGGGGGTAAAAATCCTTGGATTGTTGAAGAATCATTACCTCTCCTTGCGCTTCTCGAGAAAACGTTGCAGTGACTTTCTCCTTGCGATGGGAAGATCTGCATACACACGCATAAACCAGTTTCTTATCAGAAATTAAACAACATGTTTATACTTTTATTAATAACGTATATTAATACGTATAGACATAAACTATAGTCTTTAACTCTTTGATATCTAATTCCAAACTAATTAGCAACCAATTCCTCTCTAACAACAAACTCTTCTTAGATCTCTACATGCAATAATATGTAACTAAAATTCTAGAAGAATCCAGCACTAAGTGATTTTTATTTTTATTATACTAACCTCCTTCTAGATTCTGGCCAAAGAGCTTTGGTCTTAGAGTGGTCGGAAGAATTACCGAAAGATCTGTCTCCATCGACGACTCGTCTTTCTTAGATGCTGCTTCATTAGCGACCTTCATAATTTCACCAGCTTTGTTACGAGACACTTGGAAAACTGAAACACTTCCATTGTAGAAAATCGTCATAGGAACAGTTCCCGAAACGAGTTCGGTACTAGACCTGAGGAAAATGAATGTTTTGAAAATTTGAATTTCAAATTTTTTCGTCTTTTCTGGTAGCGCCAAAAAAGTTAGAAAGAAAAAAAAAACTTTACCGGAAAGACAAAAATACCTGGCGAGAGACGCGTGGACCGGAGAAATCGGGATCTGAGGCTGATCTTCCCTCGGAGTAGACGGAACCGAACGAGATTTAGCCGATGAATCGGAATTGTTTCCAGTGGAAGCTAACAGCGATTTGATAATCTCCGGATCGATTTTCGAAATCGCACCTTGAATATCTGCAGGAGTTCCATATGAATAAATTCGATTTATCGCAAGAAAAAAAAAAGAGAGAGCGACTAAAAACCAAACGAACCTCGGAAACTACGACGGCGATCGAGAAATTTCTGGAACTTAGGCTTAGGAGCGTTGTTGGTTTGTTTCTTCTCAAGTCCGAGGAAATCGAGTTCTATGGTAGCTTTCGACATCTTCTTTGATCTTATTAGAAAGTGAGAGAGAGATCAAGACAGAGAGATATGGGTTTTGAGATGAATAAATGGAGGAATAATAACGGATTCTGATTTCTCATGTGAGAGTTTTTAAAATGTAGTATGTCTCTGATACTTATTTAACGCACGAGGTTCATGCTTTCTCTTTCTTTTCGGCACAATTGGCAACCTATCCACTTTTTCCTTTTTGTTTTGTTTTTATTAGGCTCCCAACCTCTTCTCTTACTTATCTAATTAATTTAATGATTCAAAACACATGTTTAAATTCTTAATATACCTAATGTAATGTAATTGCTTGCTACGCAGAAAGAAGATATTTTATATCCGGAAATAACGGAAGTCCAATGAACATTGTAATGTTTTATAAAAATATATCTTCAAAAATTTGGTAACATGTTTCTGTTACTGTTCGTCACATTGGGTTCTTCTGACATTATATTTGTTTTCTACTCTAGTCTCTGATCTGTATATTTTTCTCGAAACATGTTTTTCTTTTCCATTTTTTCTTAATATGAATTTTAATCTTGCTACTACTAGCTCTACTAGTATAGCAAATCACATTTAGTAGATATCAGTCTTATTGATTTTTCAATATAAACAAAATTTGACATTACTATTCAAGAATAATATTTGGTTGACCTAATAATACAACTGAAATTTCTTACATTTCTAAACTAAAGTACACCAATAAACTTTCATCATATTTGGGAAAGTAACCAATAAAACATACAAATAGGGATTTTAGAACAATAAAATGTTGGTGGTGATTCACAGTTAGTGTTTTGAAAGAAGAAGAAAAAATAAGATTTTCAAATCCATTCAAAAAAAGATTTAAAGAAAACACCACTGCAGATGCATAAAGACTAGGTCAAGTCGGAACTTGGAAGTTTGTTTTCTGCCAAACCAGAAAAGACGGGTCGATCCTTTGGACGATGTCGATGGTTTTTCTTTTCTTTTCTTAGTTTCACATTTTGGCTGGTGTTTTTTTTTCACATGTGGCCGCTCTTTTTCTTGTTCTCTTGTTTAAAGCATATGTGGCTGCTCGTTTCCTAACAGATTTACATATTATTACATTGTTCTCAAGTAAAGTTATAGAGGGATTCAATGAACTCACGTTTTTCTTTCTTGTGAAAATATACCTTGAACCACTTCCGAATTAAATTGACCTCAATTTTCTATCTTGTGCTCAAATTTAAACTTCACCTTATTCTATCGCGCGCATGTTAGCTTAATTAGTTACATTTCTCCTTTTTACTATTTTAAATTAAAAATCATATAACTACAAAATGTAGTGATTACGAAAAGTAATTTTTTTAATTAATATTCTGAACTAATCAAATATTAAAAAAGAATTACGTATAAAAAACTTTTTTAGTAGTATATATTTGATGCCGAAAGTGAAAGTTTTTTTTTTTTTTTTTTCTTGGCAACCGAAAGTGAAAGAGTTAGATGCATGTCTTTCACGTGTTGGGAGCTGTAGTAGTAGTAGTTAATGTCAATACATATCATTATTCACTAGGCTAAGGTGCACTTCTCGATAAGTCTTTAGAGGTTTTCGTCGCTCTCTTTCATCTTCTCACGTTCCAGAGTCAATACGCCTTATTTATTCTTTTTCTTCCGATTATTTTTATTTGTGTTATCACACGTTTTGTCAGTGCTGCCGATTTTTAATGTCGATGTATTTTTCAAGCTGACTAATTTGCCCCTCTGTCCACCTTTCATATACGACCTTACCCTTCTTTTGGCCTTTAATCTCAGAAACACATATTTAACATTTTCAAATTTTTTGAATCGAATCTTGAAACGAAATATGAGAACACTAATGTATAGTGGATTTATTATATTGGATTTAACATGTATAGTGGATTCATCATTACTGTATTATCTATATTTTTTTTCTTGCATAAAACTAAATGGCCGAAACTTTAAGTCGTTTACAGCCCACACTAGTTAGTACCCTTACATAAGAATATAATTGAACCTATAGTTGAAAAGCCCCTTAAGGTAGTAAACCCATTTAGAGAAGAAAAGCCCATTTGAAGAAGTAAATCTGTAAATGAAACGGTTGTTCTTGTTGTCGTTCATTTCCAATACCATCCATAGTTTGCGTAAGGTTTGCTCGCCAAAGTCGTCGGATTCTGAATTCTAAACGCCGAGATCCGATGATACGAGTGATTGTTTCCGGCGAACTATGAGTGTTTTGAAGCAGGTTACGTGTAGAGAGAGCATCGATTGATGAATAAAAGCCAGGTTAGTGGTCTCGTATCGATTACTTGGTTCAGAAAAAAAAAGTAAAATCAATGGGCCAAATTTATTAAAATAAAATTGCAATGGAAGCTTCAACCATGAAACAGGAATACAAAACCAAACTCAAAAAAACAGTAAAGCTTCTTAATCAACAACAACAAGCGACTTATACTCATCTTTAGAAATAGCAGTCTCCATCATCATCACAGGATCAATCTCTCCATCATGTTCCAAAAACATTTTCATCAAATTCTTCGAAAAGCCACTCACCAAAGCCACTCCTTTCTTGTTTCCCGGCACCGGCGTTGCTCTCGAATCCCTCAAGTTCCAAAACACTATCTCCGGCACAACGTCTCCATACCCATTCTGTTTATACTTCCTCACAATCACTTCATAATCCGTTTCCCATCCATTACTTGGATTACTTGGAGGCTGCCTTAAAAATGCATAGCCTGGTCTTGAATAATGTGACGACGACGCCGCTTGATCAAACTCCATATCACTGAACACAAACACCCTCTTGATCATCTCTTCCGGCTTCAGCTTCTCTTGTACGGCCACTCCAAGAATCAAATCAAACACTTTCTGAAAATCAGTGTTCATACCCCATTGCATTTTTTTAACAAACTCTGTTTTTGAGTACAGATCGTCTCCTTTCACCAAATGCAACTCCGGATTTTGGCTGAAAGTTATTAGCTTTCCTTTCCATGGCTCTTCAGATAGCTCAGAGACTAGCAGACCCAAAGCCACACAAACCTCCATTGGTTCACCATTCATAGACCCTGAAACGTCACAGACAGCTATACAATTCCTCAAAGAACCTTTCTCTTTCATATCATCTACCGTTCTCTTCCATTGCAGCTCTGCTACTTGTCCACCGTCTCCACCGTCTAACTCTCTGATTATCTCATGAGGCAACACAGCACCAGCAGCTACCTTGGTTTTCCCCGCCTTTGCATCGTCAAGATATTGCTGAAACCTCTCTGCGTCGTGCTTCAAGAATATCTCCTTGTACGACTTCATCGCCACTGATGCTACACGGTTGTACGGAAGAATATCCCAGTTTCTCGCTCCCATATATACTTCAGGCAGTTGCAGAGTTTTACGCAGAGGAACAAGAACATCTTTCCTTAGCCGATCACGAACTCTGTATGCATAGTGAGCTTCTACAACGCCTTCGTATTCAGGGAATGATTCTCGAGTAAAGATCTTCCTAGCAATGCTCTCGCAGAGAAGAGTTGCTTTGTCAAACGAAGAGTCAAGCGATGGACACCATTTAGCAGCAAGAGAGATTTCGTTTGGTTTGTCCGATGTCAAAAACTCAAGATCTTTCTTTAGCTGATTTGCGAATAGATCAGAGACGCGTTCGTGGAGATATCTATAGTCTGGATCGCAAGAATATCTTGTAAACGCGTCCTTCCCCATCGAAACCTTCTTTTTCTTCCGATCCAAGCTTGCTCTGGCTTTCTCGGCTTGATTCTTCCTCTCAGCGTTGGCTACTCTCAACGCCCTCGTCGCCACTGGCTTCCTTTTACTACTGGGGCGACTAGATCCACGTCCACGACCACCATAAAGACGACCATGATAACAATGACCATCATAAGGAGCTCTTCTATCTAGAGCTTCACTTTTCCTCTTGAACCTTTCTGATTTCTGGATCTTCCGGATTTCAGATCCTTGTAGAATCCGGTAAAGAAGCTCTGGAAAATCTTTAAAGTATCCAAATTGAGAAAGAGACTCGAGGTTACAAGCTAGGGTTTTGGGATGACGACCATGGAGCCATAAAGCCGCCGTGTAAAACCCTTCCTTGTCGGATTTTCCGGTGCCACGGACTCCACGAAGATTACAGATAAGCTTGAGTGTGGTCAAGGCGTCGTGGTCCCAAGCACCTTGTAACCACTGCTCGAGAGAGTGTTTAGGCGTGCTTGGAACAACGTGGAAGAAGAAGTCGAGGCAGGGGTTGCCTGAGGAGAGGTAAGTGGCGGATTTATTCTCGGTGTAGCCCATCGGAGGAGAGTTGACGTTGTTGACTCTAGCTGAGTTGTTGAAATTTGAAACCATAGCGTCCATGAAAGGGTCGCTGGGACCAGAAGTTGTGGTGGGTTTTGGGAGGAGAGAGTTGGGATCTCTGAGCTCAGGTGGACCAAGCAGAGGAGAAGGAGACATGGTTTGTTGTTTAGAAATTAGAAGTGATAGATGACAAAAAATGATTTAGAAGAAGATTGTGTTATTGAATTGAGGAGACTAGAGGCTGCACCTAATATAGATGTGAAATAAGCCGACTACCTTAGCTAGGGCTTCCGAAAGTTGTCACAAACTAATAAGGATAACATCTATTCACAAAAGATATGAGTATATTAAAGTTATCCTTAGAGGTTGTGTCGGTCTTTATGCAATTCACTTACTTGGGGATCAAGTTGTTTGGAAAGACTTTCTTTTTTTTAGGATGGAAAGACTTTTTTACCTTAAATTTGTATTATAATTGTCAAAGTTGATTGGTTAGAGATCCCTTTTTTCCGTGGAGGCGAAAGAATCAACAAGTTTAAAAGTCTCATTTATTAATGAAATAATATCTCTAGGATTCAGTCGACCACTTGTCATCTCAAGCACTATAAAACCATCATTATTGATAGTTTTTTAGGTTAGTTCTTAGATAAAATAAATCTTAAATTTAATATTATAATTCAATTAAATGTTAAAAATGGCTCTTATATAAGAGTCAAATCTAATATTTCTTAGGTTAATTCTTAGATAAATTAGATATTAAATATAATGTTTTAATTCAATTAATCTTAATTTTTAGATAAAGTAAATATTAAATCTAATTGTTTGTCATATTTGTTTAAAATTTTATATCCTATATATATCAAATTTTATGAGTTGTAATAATTATTAAGTTTTTAAAAATTAGAATATTTTTAATTTTTTTTTTATTTTTAAGAACTCAAGTTAAGAGTCCACCATTGCATATTGCCAAAAATTTAATCTTTTAATCAAATTTTTAACTTCAAAATTTTCAAAATCAATTACAAAAATATTCATAAGAACTATATTAAAATTATACTAAGAAACTACCGTTAATGATGCTCTAATATTTGCTCCAGAGGAATCTGACATTGTATTATGATGTACTATTTTCGAGTATTTTAAGGATTCAAACAGGAAACAACGTGGAAAGGACACTGAGAGAAAATTATATTTACAGAAATTTAAAAACATTATATTGCCTGCGATGCTAGCTGATGAGATTGCAGAAATTACTCTGCTGTACATGTGAATGTGGAGGCTGGTCAAGTATTTAAAAACTGGAAATGGATATTAAGGTAGAAGGAATCAGCATTGCAAAAGATCAAAATGAGCTTTCTGTGACCTTTCAAAAATTGAAAACTATACAAAGATTGTCAAAACTAATAGTGACTGTAGCTTGGGAGAAATTATTAATGTATAGAATTCAGCTCAAATGTATGCAATAACCATCAAAAAGAAACAAGTACTGCAAAAGAAATCAATGAATAAGTGAAACCAACTCTGAATCAACACACAAAAGTCCAGCTCTGGTATATAATTTACATAAACATATAGAAACATGAGAAGCAGCAGAAACCAACCACACAACTAAAGAAAAACATTAGAGGAATAGTATGTTTTTGTTGAAAGTTAAACTTGATTTTGAATCAAGTTTAATTATTGGATCAATTATCCAATAATTAATTATGGCCAAATCCAAGTTCTAGAGTTTTCTCTAGAAATATCATCATTTCCACCTCCTTAAAAGATTCTAGAAATTTTCTAGAATCATCTTCCACCTCCTTAAACATAAAAATCTAGATACTCTAATAGAATAATCTAGATACTCTAATAGAATAATCTAGATAATTTGAATAATGTAATCTAGATCTTATGTAAGAACTCTCTAGACTTAGGATTAAAATATTTTAGATATTTTGTAGTTTGGAGGCTATAAATACCTCCTCCCCCTCTCAAATGTTGCAATGTTGTGAAGTTGTATTCAAAGTTTAAAGCAAAGTAATAAAAGTTCTATTTCCTAAAAAACTCTCTCAAAACACTTAAACACTTTCTCCATTACCTCTAAAAGAATTTTACTCTAACAAAGTGGTATCAGAGCTTGAAGATCCTAAAGATGGCGAGTAACAATGTTCCCTTCCAAGTCCCGGTGCTCACAAAGAGCAACTATGATAATTGGAGTCTACGAATGAAGGCTATCCTAGGAGCACATGACGTGTGGGAGATAGTCGAGAAAGGTTTCATTGAACCGGAGAATGAAGGTAGTCTTTCTCAAATTCAAAAAGATGGTTTGAGAGACTCAAGAAAGAGAGACAAGAAAGCTCTCTGTCTAATCTATCAAGGATTAGATGAAGATACGTTCGAGAAGGTCGTTGAAGCTACGTCGGCGAAAGAAGCATGGGAGAAGCTTCGAACCTCTTACAAAGGTGCCGATCAAGTCAAGAAAGTACGTCTTCAAACTCTAAGAGGAGAATTTGAAGCACTACAAATGAAGGAAGGTGAACTCGTCTCCGATTACTTCTCAAGAGTGTTGACGGTTACTAATAACCTTAAAAGAAACGGAGAGAAGCTAGATGATGTGAGAATCATGGAGAAAGTTCTTAGATCATTGGATCTAAAATTTGAACATATTGTCACCGTCATTGAAGAAACAAAAGATTTAGAAGCTATGACAATAGAGCAACTTCTTGGGTCATTACAAGCTTATGAAGAAAAGAAGAAGAAGAAAGAAGATATCGTCGAACAAGTCTTCAAAATGCAAATTACAAAAGAAGAAAACGGCCAAAGTTACCAAAGAAGAGGTGGTGGTCAAGTACGAGGACGAGGTCGTGGTGGATATGGAAATGGACGTGGTTGGAGGCCACATGAAGACAACACAAACCAAAGAGGTGAAAACTCATCAAGAGGTCGTGGGAAAGGACACCTAAAATCAAGATACGATAAATCAAGTGTCAAATGCTACAATTGTGGGAAGTTTGGACATTATGCTTCTGAATGTAAAGCTCCTAGCAACAAAAAATTTGAGGAGAAGGCCAACTACGTTGAAGAAAAAATTCAAGAAGAAGACATGTTATTAATGGCTAGCTACAAGAAAGATGAACAAGAAGAGAATCATAAGTGGTACCTCGATAGTGGTGCAAGTAATCACATGTGCGGGAGAAAAAGTACGTTCGCGGAGCTTGATGAATCGGTGAGAGGAAATGTGGCTTTAGGAGATGAATCGAAGATGGAGGTAAAAGGTAAAGGAAACATTCTCATTCGATTGAAGAATGGAGATCATCAATTTATTTCCAACGTTTACTATATTCCGAGCATGAAGACAAACATCTTGAGCCTTGGACAACTCTTAGAGAAAGGTTATGATATTAGATTAAAAGATAATAACCTTTCAATAAGAGACCAAGAAAGCAATCTCATTACCAAGGTGCCAATGTCGAAAAATAGAATGTTTGTCCTCAACATTCGAAATGACATTGCACAATGTCTTAAGATGTGTTACAAAGAGGAGTCTTGGCTATGGCATCTTCGATTCGGACATCTAAATTTTGGAGGATTGGAGTTGCTTTCAAGGAAGGAAATGGTGAGAGGGCTACCTTGTATAAATCATCCAAATCAAGTGTGTGAAGGATGTCTACTTGGAAAGCAATTCAAAATGAGCTTTCCAAAGGAGTCAAGTTCAAGAGCACAAAAACCGTTGGAGCTAATACACACCGATGTGTGTGGTCCGATCAAGCCGAAATCACTTGGTAAAAGTAATTACTTCCTTCTCTTTATTGATGATTTTTCAAGAAAAACATGGGTATATTTTTTGAAAGAAAAATCCGAGGTGTTCGAAATTTTCAAAAAGTTTAAAGCCCATGTTGAGAAGGAGAGTGGTCTTGTGATCAAAACCATGAGATCCGACCGTGGAGGAGAATTTACATCCAAGGAGTTTCTTAAGTATTGTGAAGACAACGGCATTCGAAGACAATTAACGGTGCCAAGATCCCCTCAACAAAATGGTGTAGCGGAAAGAAAGAATAGAACAATTCTTGAGATGGCAAGGAGCATGCTCAAAAGTAAGAGACTACCAAAAGAGTTGTGGGCGGAAGCGGTCGCGTGTGCGGTTTATCTATTAAATCGATCTCCAACAAAAAGTGTCTCCGGAAAAACACCACAAGAAGCTTGGAGCGGAAGAAAGCCCGGTGTTTCTCATTTAAGAGTCTTTGGAAGTATTGCTCATGCTCATGTACCGGATGAGAAGCGGAGCAAACTAGATGACAAAAGTGAGAAGTATATCTTCATTGGTTATGATAACAACTCCAAAGGCTACAAGCTCTATAATCCCGATACGAAGAAGACAATTATTAGTCGAAATATAGTGTTCGATGAAGAAGGAGAATGGGATTGGAACTCAAATGAAGAAGATTATAACTTCTTTCCACATTTTGAAGAAGATGAGCCGGAGCCAACAAGAGAGGAGCCACCAAGTGAAGAGCCTACTACACCACCAACTTCACCAACAAGTTCTCAAATAGAAGAAAGTTCGAGTGAAAGGACTCCGCGTTTTAGAAGTATACAAGAGCTCTATGAAGTAACCGAAAATCAAGAAAACCTTACCTTATTTTGTTTATTTGCGGAGTGCGAACCCATGGATTTCCAAGAAGCCATTGAAAAGAAGACTTGGAGAAATGCCATGGATGAAGAGATCAAATCAATACAAAAGAATGACACATGGGAGTTAACTTCACTTCCAAATGGACACAAGGCAATTGGCGTGAAGTGGGTGTATAAAGCAAAGAAAAACTCTAAAGGAGAAGTGGAAAGATACAAAGCAAGATTGGTTGCAAAAGGTTATAGTCAAAGAGCCGGAATTGACTATCACGAGGTATTTGCTCCCGTTGCTCGTCTAGAAACGGTTAGACTAATCATCTCACTAGCGGCTCAAAACAAGTGGAAGATACATCAAATGGATGTCAAGTCGGCCTTCTTAAATGGAGATCTTGAAGAAGAAGTTTACATTGAGCAACCACAAGGCTACATAGTCAAAGGTGAAGAAGAGAAAGTCTTGAGGCTAAAAAAGGCGCTTTATGGATTAAAACAAGCCCCAAGAGCTTGGAATACTCGAATTGACAAGTATTTCAAGGAGAAAGATTTCATCAAGTGTCCATATGAGCATGCACTCTATATCAAAATTCAAAAAGAAGATATATTGATCGCATGCTTATATGTAGATGACTTGATATTCACGGGTAACAATCCAAGCATATTCGAAGAATTCAAGAAAGAGATGACGAAGGAGTTCGAGATGACGGACATTGGATTGATGTCTTACTATCTCGGAATTGAAGTAAAACAAGAAGACAATGGAATATTCATAACTCAAGAAGGCTATGCTAAGGAGGTACTTAAGAAGTTCAAGATGGATGACTCAAATCCCGTTTGTACACCAATGGAATGCGGAATCAAACTATCAAAGAAAGAAGAAGGGGAAGGAGTGGATCCAACAACCTTTAAGAGCTTGGTTGGAAGCTTGAGATACTTAACATGCACAAGGCCCGATATTTTATATGCGGTCGGAGTTGTTAGTCGTTACATGGAGCATCCAACAACAACTCATTTCAAAGCGGCAAAAAGGATTCTTCGCTATATCAAAGGTACCGTAAACTTTGGCTTACATTATTCAACTACTAGTGATTACAAGCTTGTTGGATATAGCGATAGCGATTGGGGTGGAGACGTAGATGACCGAAAGAGTACAAGTGGTTTTGTGTTTTACATTGGAGACACGGCTTTCACATGGATGTCGAAGAAACAACCAATTGTCACTCTATCCACTTGTGAAGCGGAGTATGTAGCGGCTACGTCATGTGTATGCCATGCTATTTGGTTAAGAAACCTCTTGAAGGAGTTAAGCTTACCACAAGAGGAACCAACGAAGATCTTTGTGGACAACAAGTCGGCAATAGCTTTGGCGAAGAACCCGGTCTTCCATGATCGAAGTAAACACATTGACACACGCTATCACTACATTAGAGAGTGTGTTAGCAAGAAGGACGTGCAATTGGAGTATGTGAAGACACATGATCAAGTAGCCGATATTTTTACCAAGCCTCTCAAGGGTGAAAACTTTATCAAGATGAGGAGTTTGCTTGGAGTAGCAAAATCAAGTTTAAGAGGGGGTGTTGAAAGTTAAACTTGATTTTGAATCAAGTTTAATTATTGGATCAATTATCCAATAATTAATTATGGCCAAATCCAAGTTCTAGAGTTTTCTCTAGAAATATCATCATTTCCACCTCCTTAAAAGATTCTAGAAATTTTCTAGAATCATCTTCCACCTCCTTAAACATAAAAATCTAGATACTCTAATAGAATAATCTAGATACTCTAATAGAATAATCTAGATAATTTGAATAATGTAATCTAGATCTTATGTAAGAACTCTCTAGACTTAGGATTAAAATATTTTAGATATTTTGTAGTTTGGAGGCTATAAATACCTCCTCCCCCTCTCAAATGTTGCAATGTTGTGAAGTTGTATTCAAAGTTTAAAGCAAAGTAATAAAAGTTCTATTTCCTAAAAAACTCTCTCAAAACACTTAAACACTTTCTCCATTACCTCTAAAAGAATTTTACTCTAACAGTTTTAACCAGACACAGAGCCGTGTGCGGTTTGAAAATCGGAGACACTGGTCAGCAGATGATGCGTAGCCTTCTCATAATTCACAAAACCCATGAACCAGAAGTCATGACCATCCACCGTCGTCAACTGAATATACTTCTCAGGTGGAGTCTCTTTCACCACCACCGGATTCACCGTCGCTACATTCGCCAAAGGTACAACCACCTGCCACAAAACCAAACACCAAACAACATTAGACCTACGTTAAAAACAATCTCCAAATTCATTCTTTTACAAAAGCAAGACTTTACTTACCCTGTAGTAGCTCCAAGATTCTTGACCAGAAGGTGCTGTGAAGTACAGAGGACGATCGCTACAAAAAGCGACACGAGCATTCGAAAGATAGACAGTTCCAGCAACAGGACCTGTCGTCGTCGAGAGATAACAAGCGAAAGTTTTCTTCAGCGTCTCGTTTGGCTCTGTTCCGAAAATCTGTCTGAAAAGCGACTCGAATCCTCCTTTTGTTATCGCTTTGGCCGTCAAATTAACCTTCCCCCACGCCGTTTCCGACATAGACGGTCCTGTCTTCACTGCAAAAAAAAAAAAAAAAACCAACAAAATTCGTCAAAGACTCAAACTTGCTTTGTCCAAATGCTCCAATTAAGTGGAAGGAGACTTACGATTGTGCCAGAGGTTACGTGCGACGGTTTCTGCCTTGCGACTCCAGGTATGGAACATTCCGATGACTGGCTCGAGAGGGTTGTTAGTTGTTGGATGTTCGACAGGAGAGTAGATGACGTACGGTTGGTACTGCGTCTGCTGGTTATCTCCAGCGACCCACGCCGCCGCCTGTTGGTTATCGGGATGAGCAACTGGAGCTGCCGGAGCTCCCATCACGTGAGTACCCCATTTCTTCTGATCCGGAGACGATGAAGAAGGTTCTGGTTGGTGCTCTGTTTCTAGAGTTTTGGGTTGCTCTTGATCAATGATGATCTTAGGTTGGTCTTCTTGTGATCCTGTCATGGCTGAAATTTTCTGAATTTGGTTGATGATTCTGAAACGTTCTTCGTCTTCTATTGAAATGGATGTGATGGATTGTGTTGAACTTGGTTTTTTAATTTATAAGATTGGATTATACATATATAAAACGCGGTTTTGATGATGTTACCTTTGGGATTAAGAGTTGGACTATTTTAGGCTGAATTTTGACATTTAGTTTAATCCTTAACCAATAAGATAAGAACACATAATGGTTTTAGAATGTTCTTGATAAATACAAGATTTTAGAAAAGTCTCTGTGTCATTCAATGATTACATTTTGCTGAATCTTCTTGTAATTACAGTAATGAAGAAGATAATAAATAAGGTGATTGTGACATGGACTCTCTGCTATGTCGGCAAAGAGGCCTAAACAACACGTTCTTCTTTTGTAGTCCAACACGTTCTTCTTTTGTAGTCCATCGCTTGTTTGTTACCGTCAAACTCAAACTTCACTTTTAAAAACGAACCTTGCAATTTAGACGAAAGCTAGAACGAACAGGTCTAAGACAATTATTAGGCCTTTTGAGCCCAATATCTGTATTAAGTATTTAAGTTTATAAACAAAAGGCCCATTAAGTGTGGAGTCTCTATCTTCTAGAGGAAAGAAAGAATCAAAGAATCGTTGAAATCAAAATTGCGATTAATCTCAAATTAAGTACACACGCGTAATCGTCAGAGATTTGGAACTTTCCTTGAATCTCCATCGTCTTCCGCGTAATTTCCCTGGGAATTTTCATAGCGGAAAGGGAATTAAATAAATACTCTTCGAATCAGCTTCGTCTGTTTCTCTCGTTGTGATTGATTTGCTTTATCTTCGAAATCGTTGAGTTTGACCGTAAAAACTAAAAACAAAGGAGATGGCGAAAGAGGGAACAACGGTGATCGGAGTTCCATATTACGCGGGGCAGAATCCGTATCAGGCCGGAATTGTGCCGCCGAATGCTATCTATGGTGATCCGTTGGGTGCTCCGATTCAGCAAACGATTTATCGAGACACTCCTGCTCCTTTCAATTGCCTTTATTGCGGCAACACTGGTCTCACCAATCTCAGGTATATTCACTTATACGATTTTAGAGTTTATTGTTCGCGAATCGTTCTATGACTCGATTACAAGAAATCATCGAGGAAATGTGCAATCGGCAATTTCGGATCCATGTCAATTGATCTCATACTTGGAAGCAATATAGTAGAAAAATTAGCGCCTCTAATCATTGCCAGTGGTTTAAGGTTTTGAGTATTGGATTTTTGGTTTCAGGATTCTCAAACTTGTTCATTTTGATTGGTGTGTTTCATTAGCTATAGAATGTTTGATACTTCTATATGAACAAGCTGTTATAAAACTTAAATCACTTAAAAGGAAGGCTGAAAGAACTCCATTGATCCAGCCTGTTATTGTTAAGCTTTCTCAACAAATATACTTAAGCTGCAAAGATAAAGCTACCTGCTTTGTGACTCTTTCTGTTGGTAACAACATCTTTTCCTTAGTAGTGGAGTTATTTAGATGGTGCTTCACTTCAGTATCTCTTCTATTTTGATACTGGCGGTGATTGGTTTTAATGAAGTTAGTCTGCTTTACGTTTTCTCGTTTCTCGGCATTCATGTTTAGGGCTTACATTTTTCATTCTACCGAAACAATTTTAAGAGCATGAGACTGTACTATTCCTTTGTGATAACCTGTGGTTTTATGTGAAAATATTCATTGTAACAACCTGTGGTTTACATCTTCTTTGTTTGTGATATATATTTTTTTTTATGGATGTGAAACAGATCGAAACCTGGTGTAGCTGCTGTTGTTGCTTGCATGATGCCGTTTATGCTTGGTTTCTGCTTTCTCTGCCCTTCAATGGATTGCCTCTGGAACAAACAGCACCATTGCCCTCAGTGTGGGAACAAGGTACTTTTATATGTCTTCTTCATGCCTGCTACTCGTGTGCGTTTTTTTTTTCTCTGTATGGAAGATTGTTTCATTCATATGATTGATTTGTTTACAGGTTGCTGACTTTGAGAAATCAGATCCCTGCCTGGTGATGGATCCGCCACAGTGGAAGCAACCTAGTTTCGCACTCCCAGCATGATAAGATGCATTCTTTTCTCTTGTGATTAATATTGCTTGTGAAGTTGAGTCGTTCTGTTGCATGTACTGGAAAAAAACTAAGATCCAGAATAACCCTATAGAATGTGTGAGAAATGAAATATTTATTCTTCTGTATCGTTTCACTGATTCATGAATGAACCGTCTATTGTCTAGTCTCTTGTGCCTTCTTGGCTATGACTCAACAAGGCTCTTATCTTCACGTAGAGAGATTATTCGTCTTTGAAATTTCACAGGCAGGGATGGTGTGAATCGTGTGATGGGCCAGTGACGAACAAGCTGCCCAGTTTGAACCCGGCTCTCTGGTTTGAGTGTTCAAGATCTATCCTGGTTTTTGGTATATGAACGATGGGGACAGTGCTTGGTTAATCTAGAAACTACATAGGAAAATGACGGATTCATTGGGTTTACAGTTTACTAGACCAGATGTGGTGGGGTTTGGGTACAAAAGGGCCAGACTGGTTTTCGAAGTTGCAAAATGGAAAAACTGATCAGCAGGCGGGATAGGACGGGGCTGGTCCACAGGCTACAGCCTACAGGTTGATCATACATACCTAAAACCTATAATCAGTTTAGGCAGATATAGTAGCCTTACAAGTTAGAACTATCTCAATTCATAAGTCCCAAGTCCCTAAGCCCTCCTTTGCCATGGCTCTTTGTGAAACTAGCACTTTAAGATAATCGCATTTTCTCTCATCTCCTTGGGCCTCTCACAAACTAAATTTTGTGGGCAACTTCAATCTTGGTTTCTAGTATATGTGCAAAGATATTAAAATCAGTATAAAATTAGTTAGTGTTAGTATTTGGAGTTTATAAATTTAAAAATATCTACTACTTCAATCTTGGTTTCTAGTATATGTGCAAAGATATTTATTACTCTTTTCTTAGATTTTTCTCTATAGCAACAAAGAATTTTTTGTTGCTAAATTTTGAAGAATCATAAATTTGACTCTTCTGTTCTGCCTGAAGGGTCTTAGAAAAGTATAACACTTCTCGTATGAGTCTTTGATTAAAGTAACATCAAGTCATGTAAATAATCCCTCAGCAACTTGAAGAAGTTTGATTTTTTCTTTTTTGGAGTTTGATAGACCGATGAATAGGGAGTTGCGTGCAAAGGTAAAAAGGCAGATAATTTTTAGTGCAGTACAGGTGTGCAACTGTAGTTGTCACCAAGCATATGCCTTGTCTGCTGGTTTAAATGTTCAATAGCTTCTAATCACAAAAGCCTCTTCTGTTTTGTTGGAATCTGTTAACAGTGAGAGTTGCCTCTTCAGCGTGTGAAGTGGCTTTGTTAGGTTCTTTGGGACCAGTTTTTTAGATGTCTATCTATAGCAAGAATTTTAAGGCTTTGATGAAGTTTTGTGATTAGTTCTTTGCTATAAATGTCTAATCATGCCTCAAAAATAGTCAATTAAGGAAGATACAACTGAATCTTTAATGGGGTCCATGGGTTTACAAAATTTTCAAGAGATGTGTAGGATTTTGCTTAGAGATTGGAGAAAAAAAGAGGACCACAAGAGGAAAGCTAAACATGTGATGTAAGTAAAACTGCTTCTATATCAAACCCATTTGTTATTTGTCATTATGTCTCAGAAAGCTGAAGCTGATCCTCAAGTCACTCCCTCACAAGGGGTTTTGCTTCTTCGCACGCAACCTCTACACAAAATATCAAACACTATCTTTTTCTCGCGTGTTTTTCTTTATATTTTAGTAGCCAAGAGATTCCGAATCTTACTGATAAAAATGTCTTTGGACTGGAGATCAAAGCTTGTAATTTTGTTCTCTTTTTCAATTGGTTGGTTTAAGACTTAACTTGGCCTACCTCCCACAATAGATTTAACCGGTTGAATTACCAACTTCAAAGTTTCCTTCTTAACGTTTTGTATCCGACTGGTGATCAAAATAGACATTGGGGTCTTAATTAAGTAATTAAGGTTTGTGTTGTCATCACATCTCAAGTTTGCTTAGAGTCTAGGCAACATGTCTTTGGGGACTGACGTCACCCTCTTCTTTTAAGTGCTTCGTAATAGGGCTTATGGGAACAGGCAAGAGCCATAAAGAGATTCTGACTCTTAAACCTAAATAAAACTATATTGATGAATATATTATAGGTAGATTCTCTTGCAATTGGGTTTATTTGAGTTTGCTTACCCAACTAGGTTCATTCTTGTTTTATGTAGTTTAATTATGGTGTGGTGGTTGGGAGAAAAAAAAAATGAAAATAATTGGATTTTAAGAGATTTATATGGATTTTTGATAAATGATGATGCACTTTCCCCACATTCATAGTGTTTCTTGTGAAAATGTTCTTTATACTAAATCTCGTTTTATGCGGTGTCTTTTTTTCTTTTTGTTCTCAATTTTGTTTGGCTAATTATCTCTAGACGAAAGGGTAAATGGTCGATATTTTATATCAAGTTTGGATCTGGATCGGTTGGATCAAGTCTTATAGGAGTTTGTTGACTACGCTTCCGCACGTTTTAATTTTTAATTAATGACCAGTTTGGAGATGGAGTTTAGGAAAATTGGAAAAAAAAAATCGTTTTTTTGTTTTATGTAGCTAAATACTTCACTGATTTCGAATCAACAATACGTTTACATTTGTGTATATGCATTTAGCATTTGAGTGTGTGTCATTTGTGGTAGAATTCACATTTACGATTGACATGCATGCAATAGTAATAAGTAAGATGTCTTATTGACTGCTGTTACTAGTTTTTTCTTCTTTCTTTGTGATCAGAATATTCTGGACTTTTCCCTATATATAGTTACCCTAGGTTTGATAATACTTGTAACGGGTCTACAAACGTAATTTATCTCACCACAGACTCAAACTCGATCTGGTAGCACCATAAGAGCACTCCTCTAATTTGTTCATAACCAATTTAGTCGAGTTAATGGACTAATATAAAATAAAGTTTCTCTTACAACTACTAGTTAGAGATGTTTTCCTAATATTTAGTCTAATATTAAGACAAGGATTTAGTAAATCTAAGGTGAATATACATACATATTGAATGTGGTTGGTGGAAGTGACACATAACCATGCAATATAAGTAAGAAAAATGCGTGTGGGTAATGGATGATTTGTGAAAGTGTGTGGGTCTCCCACGTCTTCCAAGTCGCAGCCCACTTGGAATTTTATACAAATTTGAATCTCACGAAACACAAGTCAGCATTATACGACTCTTTCCACCTTCTCTTCCTTCTTTATTTTCTCCTCTTTTCTTTAATCATTTTCTACATGATGTGTATTTAGGTTGGTGTTTTATTTTGTGAAATATAGCTAAAACTGCAACTACAAAAAAAAGGTATTTTTGAGATGCACTTTGCTTCTTTATCTCCAAATGTAACCGGAGAACGGGATTGTGCTTAGAACGGGAAAAACTTTTGACGTGAATAACTCGAATGGATTCGGATTAAATAATTAATTATATATGAATTAATACGTGCAATTTTTATTTGTATTTATATATGCATATAAATGTCACGACCACGATCGTCATTGTGTACTGTGAACTAGGGGAAATGTAGAGACGAAAGTCAAATCTCATTATCGGACTACTCTCGTATTGTATATCACTCTTTATCGTACCACTTATCTCTAATCATATATATACACATATTTATAAGCAAAATAAGTTCTCACCATCTAGTGTGTCAAATCATCAATTATTTTAAAATAATATAATTAAATATTGAAATATAGGTTACATAACCACAAATTTAAAAATTATTTTACGTATTTAAATGATTGTTTGTATAACATCCTATACTTTTATGGTTTTCTAACTAAATTATTCATATAATGTTTTGTACGATGTTGTTTCAATACAATTTTCAGAAAAAATATATTTAGTGTATTCACGGTATCGTAACCAATTAGACAATATGTATTTGTTGTAAGATCAAATTAAATAGATATATTTTAAACACATGAATGTATACGCCATTCATGATTATTCTCTTTTATTTGATTGTAGTATCATATTTGATATTGTTGATAGAGTAACTTGTGGGGAAAACAGAACAAAACATTTGAACAAATCCACTATCCACTATATCTAATGACTAATAGCAATAATGCCGTACGAAGAATCCAAATGGAAGTTTTCTCTCTTTGGGTCGGGAAAATTATTCTTTATCTTTCCTTGTGGCATACGGAACATGAAAACAATCCTTAAAAATATTAAAAGATGCTGATAAAGTTGTTACTTATTTTCACTCAATCGATAATCACTAAGTTGATTGGGATTGCTTGCAAGTACAAGAAATCGTAACTATATGCCTCTACGTACACCACTAAAATCGAATATGTATATGAAGTTATGAACTAGAAAGAAAGCAAATATAGGATACTATTTGTTTAGGTGACTTAGTCTTTTAATTGACTAGTTATTCAACATAAATCAAAATGCCTATACCAACTCTTTTTTTTATTAATAGAAAACAATATCGGTTTATTTGTTTACATGAGGTATAAAAATAGAAGAATTTTGTTATGAGTCAGATTATAACATCGGAATTGTTTTGTGGAGAAATGCCACTATACAGAGGTTAGGCTTTCGAAGGCATACAGATGTTGATGAAATTAAGAGTTAAAAATATTATCTTACTTTAACGAAGTTGTCTTAATTAAGTCGAATATTTAATGCGTAGTTTTTCTTTGGTAGGTTTTGTGTCTCACTAGCTCGAACACTTATCAGACCGTTACCTAACTTTTCAATTCAGTTACGTAAGGCATAGTAATTCGATGGAGACAACAGTAACAGATGCTGTTAAAACAGAATTCAGTAACTCACAAAGAATGTTTTTTTTTTTTCTCTCAATTGGAGTAGGTTTGAAGATTGGAATGGAATCTTAAGATAGAGAGAAAGAGATTTGATCCTCTTCGAATATATTATCCTTGCGGAATTTGGTTCTTATTAGTGATTCTCTCAAGCTCTTATGCTTGTTTCTTCTTTTTGCTCATAAAATAAGTTATAGCTTTTTATTTACTTTTTTAATTTGAATCGATTCTTGCATAAATTTTTCTTGTAGTCCTTCCATGTTAGAATCCTATGACGACAAAGATTAGTTTCTCATTTGTTAAAAATATATGAAATAATCATAGATTATCCACTGTGCGAGTTTCTTCTTCTTACTAATGAAATTATAGCAAGATAGGGTCTTAGAGCAAATTAAACTATTAAGAGGTGTTTTTTACACCAAATCCTCTTGAATTACTTGTCCTAGAGTATTTTTACAATCTCTTAGTAGGAAAATTATTAATTCGTCAGTAAGGACACACTAGAAAGAGAAAATGCAGGTAGAATATTAACTATTTTCGGTTGTTATTTTTTTTGTTGTCAACAATATTTTCGGTTGTTTAAATTTCCGAAATAGCACTTCGATTTACTTTATTTGTTGTAAGATTAATTCCATTTTTTGGGACAAATACATCTCATTTTTTTTATAACAAATACATCGTTGAAAGATAGAGACGTGATGCTGCTCACCACTCCTATTTCCCCTCTCTGTTTTTCTCTCTACTACTTCCCACCTTTATTGTACGTCATTCTTCTCTTCGTCTCTCTGAGGATTGTGAGTGCCTCAAATATTATGATTTCTTTTTTTATGTAATTTTAGATATCTATATTTACTAAATCAACAGTCATTTTAACAAAAACTGCAACACTCTCTTTTTGACATGTGGCAAAACTCTCAAATTTTGCTTTTTTACTTTCATAATCCACAATTCTATTATTTTTATTATAGATAACTATTTTTTTGGTTGATCACTTCCACTCTTCTACAATCTCTGCAGTTTCAACCTCTTTTTCTTTTTTTCTATTTAAATTGTTTTATACCTTTCTATCGAAACTCAAGTCTTCTATACGCAAAAATTAGTGTACTATTCATTTTAGTAAACATCTATTAAAAATTTACAAATATCATGGTAATATAAAATGAATACTCTTACAGGAAGTATTGAAGATTGGTTTTCATGAAAGATTATTCACACAGTGACAAGAAGGGCTCGGGAGATGAGGAGCTATTAGGATTTGCTTTGATTTCCAAATTCCCAAGCAAGAATATGTTCACATTTCATGGGTTCATAGATTCATCAGCCTCTTATTTTTGATCTTGGCTTTTTAAAACAAACAAAACTCATGTCCACAAATTGTTAAATTTAAAATATAAATACCCTTTCATATAGTTTTGTCCGTGCAAAGCAGGGGCCATAATGCTAGTATATATATATATATATATATAACACTAATATTAGGATTATTGTACATTTCTTAGTTCATTTCTCTATTTTTGGTCTCATGTCACTCATTTTACGCTCATATTCATCATCTTTCTCCAAGCTTACACTTTCGTTCTATTTCCCTTAATTTAAACGTTCTTTCTCCTCACTACCCCTAAATTAAATGAGCTAATTATACATATAATTGTTACATGGCACTTAAGAAAATTGAAAGGAGCCTTTATAAAAATGACTTATACAATCTCAGCTTTGGCATTTCTTTGTGGGGACCTAATTTGAAATTAGATCGCATCATTGTAAACCATGAATAGTTTTGTTTTTTTTCTTAAGATTTTGTGTTTGAAATGTGTAAATTTATAATTGTGTTGTTTCCACCGAATAATTATGACCTTTTTGACATTAAAAGAGATAACTACTCATCACACTCTTATTACGTTTTGTGCACTTTTGACAAAAAGCTCTCTTTGACAGCCTCTCCGTGCTATTATTACCCTTTTTAGTTGTAATCCTCCATGCATATTTGTAATCATACAAACACAACTTACATAATAAATACAGCTAAATAGGTAAGTATTATGTACACATATTTTAATAATCTCACCGTCACGTGCAAAGAGGAAATTATTTCCTCTTTAATAATAATACACACCTTTTTATTAATAATAACAAGATTATTATCATTTTAAAAGTGTGAATACTCTTTAATAATTCCGGCATGGGATTGTCATGTCATGGAGAGAAACCCAAACGAACGTGTATAAACAAGCTACCTCTTCTTTCTAAAAAAATTTCAAATAAAATATATATTTTCCGTTTGTGGTAGCATCTCCAAATAAAGTTTATACTCTAAATTTGTACAATGACTTATAAACATATATTTATTGCAATAAGTGGACCGTTGGGAGAAGAATTGAAATTCGCTAGAGAATAAAGTTAACATACATTTTCTTGAAACGGGTGGTTAATCACTCAGATAAAACTCCAACAAAGTTTCACGAAATCATATAAAAACCGAAACGAAAAGAGAGGACAAAGATTCGTTTTCAAGTAAAAATGGAATAAAAAGGAAAGAGAGTCGTATTAATATAAAACTATAATAACTTATTAAGATAGTCAACATTAAAATTAAATTAAAGATTTCATCTGAAACTATTGCAACTACTGGTCTCTTCATCGGAAGAAGAGAAGATCTCCGTCGTGACTCCACTTGAAGCATGATCGGAAGAAGGAGAGCTCGGCAAAAGGTTCAAATCTGTTGTTCTTTCTTTTCTCATGAAATCAAAGAAGATTGGTTTTGTTTTATCATCTGTTTGGTCTGTTGTAATTATCTCAATTTGGTCACTCGAATTGTTATTATTATTATGTCTAAGATTACGGCTATCTCCGTCGTCGTCGTCGTTCTTGTTACCGGCTCTTTTCTTCAAGAAGATACGACAGAGTACCCAGTTCTGAGTGGGACCCATAGAACTCTACAAAATATTAGAATCTTATTTTAGTGGTGGTGATTAAACCGGAGCTTAAACCGGGAATTGAGAGAGTGGGAATATGTACCGGAGGAGAAGAAGAGAGGCGATATTCGTGCATGATCCAATCGGTTCTTGAGCCATGAGGTGGTTTGCCTTTGTAGAAGACAAGAGTTTTCTTCAAACCAACGATTTGATTTCCTCTAGAGGTCACAACCCGTTTATCAATACCGGTAGCTTTCCAATAACCAGACCCAGTTGCCCGGTTAGACCGGTTCCCATTTGGGTATTTAGCTTCCCTTGTGCTAAAGAAGTACCTCTCTTTCTCCAAATTGCCTAAAAAAACATAAGAGAATCTTATGAGCCTTAAAGGTCACAGAGACTCTAAATTGAAAACTTACTAAATATAGCAAGAATCAGAAAGCTTTACCAGGTAAATCCCAAGGATCAGCTCTGCAAACATCAAACTCAGGGATGATTGAAGCTGGCAAAGGAGAAGAACAAACTTTCCTCTTAAGGTATTGAACCACAAGTTCTTCATCAGTAGGATGGAATCTGAATCCAGGTGGCAATCTCAAAACACCATTCTTAACAAGTTTGACATTATCCATGGTGGTTCCAAACAAAGAGAGAGAAAAAACAGAGAGGAAGAAGAAGAAGAAGAAGAGAGTGCGGTGTAGGAAGAGGGAAACAAGGAAGGTGTGGGGTTTTATAAGGTAGAAGACGATACGAACAACTCCTTTTCTTTATTATTATTTATTAGTATTTCGTTTGGCGTAAACCATACTCAATCTCCTTCCTCTCTTCTTTTGACGCCATTTTCACAAATCTATCTTTTCTTTTCTTTCTTTTAATATTCATTCATTGCTTGTAATTTTTTTATGTCTCTCAATTATTATTTTTAGTCGGTATCTACCTCCTCTTCTTTTGTTCTTTTTTGATATGTAAAGTGTAAACTCTTCGAACAATTTTTTTGTTTACCATAAATAATTGTATGTACAAATGAAAAGGACTACTTTATTAAACAACTCCGTTATTTTAATTCGTTTTAATGAAATAAATTATAGCTTAATCATACACTCAAACAAAAATAACGTGGAGGTTAAAATAATATTTCTTTTCACTACAAACATTAGCCAACCTAGCTAAGTCGTCCATTCTTCAATTTGCTTGCTTTCATGTATTGTTTAGATTTAAGATCATTTTCTTTTTGGTATTTTATAGATCCAAGGGCAATATGGTCATTTATAGTGATTCAGGTTTGAGGGAGCCGGAGAAGTATAAGTGAGAAGTTGGGTCCATTCCGGACGGTCGCGGGCTCGCGGCTTAAACGGTGTTGCTGAAGTCAGCTTATGTCATGCTGACAGCCGGATCTTGCACTCTTCGTCTATATTTACATATATACCCCTCTTTGAGATACCAACTTTAAAACTATTTATATCTCAACAAATATTTTCGATTTTAGTAGTAGTTTTTTTTAATTTTTGGTTTCGATGAATTATGTCAGTAATTTGTGAAAGTGAGAGAGAAACACGAATAATATGGGGATTCGTCTTGTGCCTGCATGAGAGAGAGGGACAAAAGAATTGTATGCCTCTTGTTTTGATAAGGCTTCTCGAACCACGAAAATGTTTTTCTACAATGTTCAACACGTTACATTGTAGAAAACAATGCATATACACATACGTACAGTTTTAAGGAAGAATAAGGAGAGTAACTAATGTGAAATGGGAAATGGCCAATGGGCACGCAATATATCATCCTATATATTTGCTCCATTATCCCTCTAAGTGCTTTCCATTCGTGTTGTGGGGATTCAAATTTGTGGTTAGTGTTCTTCACTAAGTGACGCAACTATCTTTCCTTTTCCTTATATATTATCTATCTATCGAATAAAATTATGTGTTTTTTAAATAATTATTATTTATATAAAAAGATAGCAAATGATTATGAATCACTTGGTTTCGTCCATTTTATGGAGTGGGTGAGCCTATTTTATCAATGTTTTAAATTTATCAGTATATATTTTATAGTCTTAAAAGAGTTTTACTTTACATATATAATTGAATACTATTAAAGCATATGTCCCTTGGCTAAGGTCTAGACTTATCAATCTTATTAATTAATATTGACAACTCAAACCACCACCAAAGGAAGAAATTATGGAACTCTGAGTAATTTGATATCCCATCTGAAATATCCCAAGCAAGTCAATGATTTCCATACAATTGAAAGAACAGAATATATCTATGTATATAAATTCAATCACCAACTTGATAATTAATTGTGTATGGACCATGCTCTGCATAAATACAGACCAGTGAGACAACAATATCCATATATAATATACATGTACATAGTATATGAGATAGAAATCAAGAACCGGCAACCAAAATAACTTAATAACATATATCTAAATTATGCAGTTTAGTAATTAAAACTAATTCATGTAAATATAGATAAAATAAAATCAATGTCAAGGGGTCCGTGAAGATGACAGTGTGCTGTAAGTTCCTCCAATCCCGTTGTCAACCTTCCTGTTTGTATAGATCACATGAAAATTTCTTTATTGCTAAATTAAAATAAAAAAATGATCGATTTCGTCCAAATATATGTTATCTCTAAAATAACAAAGGCGTGACGTTATTGTCGGTATAATAATATTCACTATATATCGACACTACAAGTTACCTCTCTATTGAAACCAAGGATTAACAAAATATATATCCATTTAAATAGAATATCATGGTTCTTTTTTTCTTGTTTTTTAATGTTAAGATTTATCCCAAATAAAAGAGTTTTCATTATACAATGAACGTCGTCGTGGTTATTAAGGATATCTTCGTCGCTGTTATATTTAAAACGATAACTTCCACTCTTTTAGTTTTACTTGAATACTATAACATTTATAGTCTTGTACTACACGTCGTTTTCGATCATCCAATATTATGATATGAGTTTTAGAAGAATAAGGTGTATATATCATTTTTACCTCTATATGATGTTGTTGTTGTTTTATTTTACGATAGTTTCCTTATTTTATTTTTTAAACCTGATATTTTTATCTGAAACAATACTACCAAAAGTTGGATTTAATTTTACAATTCAGTAGCAATTACAGTGAATATAAACTTTTTACATACGGTTTATCGAATATTTATATGTTGTTGATGCCGAGATCCAACAAAGTATTTATAATAGATTTTAGGGCAAAACGGAGAATTTCTTACTATTACTTCTACTCATTTGATTGATGTCAGTTTAAAGAGTATCTAGTCATTACTGCTGCGGTTTAAATTTTCACTATTGGTTAGTATGTACATTGTTGTATGATGAGGGGCATTATGGTTAATATATGACAGAAGTGGATGAAGGGAATAAAAGAGGGAAGGGTCCTACATGCTTCCAAAACGACAGCCTCACACGTCGGATTTAAACTCTTGGAGACACAAAATGCAATGCAACCAAACCATCTCTATATACGATCTCTCCTTCTCTCCCCGATTTCCCAAATCTTCTTTGTCTCAAATTTTCTAATCACATTCAATGAATGGTCCCTTTCCAAATTGACAAAACTACCCTCCAATATATTCAACGACCTATTTTATTCGGGAAATACTCATCTAAATCTATTCGAATGATTGATTTAAAAACATTTTCTAATATATTTTACACAAAGAACAAAAAGGTCTCTAGTGATTGAGTCTCAGAGACTCAACCTAATTATCTAATCGTCAACCCTTTCCGTTTCCCTACAAATGATTCTGTAAAATATGTAATTTCGGGGTAAAAATTTGAAAATATTGGTTCTCAAAAAGAAGATAGAAGTCAATATACATATTGCTTGCCCTCCTATATCTGTGTTGTTACCTTTACTTATTTTTACATTAAGAAAGAATGAAATTTAGGGAAAAATATAGATGAGAGATTCCCACAAGCAAAAAGAAAAAGCAGGCACACGCACCCCACTTGCGACTTAGTCATCAATGGTCTAAATTGAGAAATATCAAATAAGGGTTTCGTTTCGTAAGTATTGCGGCTCCGTTTTTTTTTTCTTACAATTTAAAATAAATTTCCCTTAAGTTTGTAATATTTAAAATATCTTATGTAGTTTAGGCATACCGTATAGTAATAACTGTGGTAATATGAGAAATGCGTGGGAGAGCGTCAACGGAGTTTGCGTGGGGATGTTGGATAGAAAGTGAGAAACGTCAAAGGATGCAACTATAACTACATGATTTTGAATCCAACAAATATGCTTAATAGTTACTTAATTTTGAGGTTTCATGGTTTCGTCCTCAACCCAATTTTCTAATAGTCTTGTTGAGGGTTCGATCTCTTTTTTCTTACACTATATAACTTTGACTTTTCTTTTATGTGAAATCCGAGAAATATGGTTTTGTATTTGTTGGATCTTTTCTTACGAGCTAGTGTGTTTTGTCTGAACTTACCTACGAACTATTAATTTATATTTTTAATTGTATATAGTTTTTGATGTGCGACAAAATATAAAAGTTTTGATTTTGAATTTAATTAGAAAGAACTGTAAAATATTTTGTCACATTATATGAGATGTTTAATTAATTAAAAAGTGCTATCTTTTTGTAATATAATTTTTTGAAAAAATTAGTTACGCATTTAAGTAGATGGATATATATGTAGAAAATTGTGATATTTTGTAAAACAAAAAATGTAAAAAACAATTATGTAGGTACAACAAATTTGCTATAAGAATATTTTTACTCTATGCTTTAAAATTATTATAGTAATTTATAAGCACTTGAACTGATCAACAAACTTCATTGCTAGTTATGAACCGGTTTTGAAACTACACTTATGAATCTTATGTTCAATCGTAATAGAAATCTACTTTAATAGTAAATCTAAATATCAATATCCTATGTTGAACAAATCTAAAGAACTGAGGAAAACTACAAAGAAACGCCAGAAATGATTCATTATACAACTCAGAGCTACAATTTCTGTGGATCCAAAAAAGAATTAGAGAATTACACACATAAAACTTTGGAAAAAAAATCTCTTTATATATATAAAATCTAGCTTACACACATACCACGAAAATTCAATGTTCCATGAATCTACAATATTCGTATATGATATAAAAAAATTCTTGGTGTTTTGGCGAACTACTAGCTAGACCTTCCATAGTTCAAGACTCCAAACAATACGTCTTAATTAATAAGTAAACTTTATATTACTTTTCAAAGGCGCGATGATGATCATATAAATTTAATTGCCGGCCAGTTGGAAGGTTTCCTACTTTGTTCAGAAATCCAACTAAAATAATAAATATGTAATGATTTCTCAACCCTGCATAAAATCACGTACAAGCAATCATATGACATTTATGACCAATCCAATATAAAGATTAGCGCCCATCTAAGTGTTCAAATTTTAACCATGAGTATTGTTCGAGGATAAATTATGAGCATATGACTTATACGTACAAATACAATAGTAGTATTTTAAAACATTTTTACTTTACTTAATAGTTGGTGGTGTACAAAACAATTGATAGTTTGATACTCTTTATTCTTTAACATCTTCGTTTTATTCGTGTGCATGCTAAGTTATTTGTGTTATCTTATATAATTTTTCTTGTATATCTCATCAAGACAAGAAATTAGGGATTTTATATCTATATATTCAAATTTACGTAATGCATGTTTTTATTTGAAGTACATCGTCTACACATTTAAGTATTTTTGGCTCAGATTAAAGGATTTTTAGTTTCTAGAATCAAATAAATATATACATTTTTGTCGACAAATGAAATAAACAAACTGAAAATTCAAAGTCATCACTCGTAATCGATAACGAAGTTGACTAAAAAATATTTTCTATATTTAAAGTATTTAAGGAGGCGCTAGCTCTTGCTTTTATTCTATCTAATGATATCAGTTTCTTCATTTTGAAGCTACACTTTGTCAACCTCAAAGTCGCATATCTCCTTTGATAAAGAAACTTTTAATTAAAATTTTGCATTTATTTACATACATTATAAGTTCAAATGCTTTTCTAGCACGGAAAAAGGAAAAGTCTTTAAGTACTTTTAAATCTCTCTTTAGTTACCCTGAATTTTTATGCCTTCAAATTAATTTTGATAGACCAGAACGTGTGATTGTCATATGAACTATCCAAAAATAAATGTACTCACAAAAATGTACTACTATTCAGGACATATCTCAATGCTTTTACAAAATATTATTGTTTCCACAATCTTTTTAGAGACATCAGACATGGGTACGAAAAGCAAAATCAAATCACTTTTACTTATAATCATTTCATTGGCTATACGAAACCTAAAAAATACACAGCAAGGTACTGCAGCTGCTTTTGTCACATATGTGAGCTTGGAAGTTGAAGAAAACCCACAAAAAGATAGACGAATCCTTTAAGGTGAAGAAACCTGAAGAGTGAAGTTTCTTTTCTTTTCTTCATTACTTTTGAAATATGTTTTAATTGATTGCTTTCCATCAAATTTTGCGTGGCCTTGAACATTGTATGGCTTTTTATGGCATGTGACTGAACAACTTATAAAAAGTTATTTTTTTTTATTCTCTCACGTGTGATACTACTAATCCGTGTGCTAACTTTCTCTTCTTTTTTTTCGGGAAAGAGAAAATAGTTGGGCTTTTGATAAGAAAAAAAAAGTTGTTTCGTGATGCTTATTCCAAACTTGAAAGACACAAATTCCAGCCAATTAAAGGTTAGACTTTCATCTTCATCACTTTTTAGTTTTTACTTTCTTCTTTGCTCTCAAATCTTAAAAAGAAGAAAGAAAAATTACACTAGAGATGATCTTTATTCTCATTAGTGAATACATATCGGTTTAGAATCAATTTTTTGTTTGGTTATCGTTCGGTTTGGTCTGTTTCAACTGAAGAGAAATTTACAGAAATAAGACCAATACTTGTTTATTTTAGTTTGGCTATACTTCCATTTGATTTAGTTCTGGTTTGGTCCATCCTGGTTTGGGTTTGAGATTATGTTTTGAGTAGAAGAAGAAGGAGAAATGTCTTAAGTGTTGTTTAGCATGGGCCTGTTTGAGGACTTCGGTTAAGTTTGGGTTAATGATTCAAAATTTTGAAAATACTCTAGGTTCCAGGCCCATTACGACTTATTGGGCTCTCTCTGTGATGTATTACCAAAAGTTGGTTTTTTTCCTTAAAAAATACTTAGAAAACGAGGGCAGCTATGGTATAGAGACCATTGTTAGTTACATGATACTACTGTCTTCGCTAAGAAATCCGCACATAGGTGTTGACAGTTAGTCTTTATTCCTGTAAATGCTGTTTTCCATTGTTGGATGTCCGTCATGTAACAGTAGAGTCGTAGATTCTCCGCATTGCCATCGATTAGTCTGTGAATGATTTGATTGTCTCCTTCGAACTCCACGGGTCTATAGCTCTGTAAATGCTATGGTCTGATAATTTCTTTATTTGTATTATTAAGATATCTTGAAAATAAATGTCACGTGAATACTTCCGTAAACAAGTAATGATTTTACCCAAAAAAAGGGATTTAATTATTTGGTCTAAGTGACTTGCCCAAGCTGTCCTTAATTGTAGTACGATTTTGTTTGTGAGTAAATCAACTATTTTTAATGACGATGCCGTACCTCTAAGCCATTTTATTGTGGTTCAAATTAATAATCAAGGTTAAGAACAAATGTTTCTTTGTTTGGGATGTTTGGATGAAATAAGCTGGTTTTCTCTTTTCGATAAGACACATTTGGTATATTCGACGACACTAACTTGGGAAAAAAAGCAGCCAGCTCATCATTTCAAACAATTTGAAATGATATATATATAAGCTTTATGTGGTCCATGTCTTGGGTTTAGATGTCGTCTCACAATCCTTGCCTTATCGCCACGCCAATCATTCATTTACATGTAACTTCGGAAATTTGTGATTGATCAAGTCTAAGTTTTTTTTCCTTTTAAAGATAAATACATTATTATCATTAATGCATGGCTACTTGCATTTTGATTGGCAATACAGTTAAAGTAAAATGATGAGACCACGGAATAAAACAAAATATGTGTGTGTGTTGACAAATAATTATATGTGCAATGAAATTGACGTAGAACATCTAACGTTAAGATTCGTTCTCATTGGTTCACAAAAAGAAGAAGATTAGATCTCATTACGCTGTTAAGCCTTAAGGATCTTAGGAAGTCTTTATGAATGTGAAGATATGACAAATCAATAGTACGCATTAGTAACTGATTATTACAAATTTCCTAATGACGCCATTAATTGGAATGCTCAATGACTTGAACACGACAATTAATTAGTTGGAATTCAAAAGTAAGGCAAACAAATACGTTCACGAAAGAAAACACAAAATAAGAATAAAAGAGTCCCCACGTATTGCCACGTCACAGAAACGTCCAAAAAGCAGAAAACCTGCCATTGCCTTTACTTGAAAAGGAATGAGATGTGTAAACGTTCAATGCATCGATCTTCAAATTGTATTTTGGGTACTTTCTTCCACTTCTCTACCATACAAATACGTATTCCTCAAGTCATATACAACTACAAATACCAATCGTATCAAGTATCAACTAGCAACCTAATCTTTTGGCCATCAATCCACTGTACTCATTTTTCATAGTATTATTATTCACTGCTAATATTTCTTTTATAGGATAAACGAAATAGGTTTACCAAAAATGATTATGTATTATTCACTGCTAATTACCTATACAGTATATAGTTTCATGCAACAGAACTATGTTTTGGTAGAGATGAATCTCTTTGCGATTTTTTAAAAATGAACCAAAAAAAAAAAAGCTATTGCGATTTCAATACTGTTTGATAAATTTTATTAAGAAACTGACTTTGCGGTAACAGATAACATGTAATCAACTATTAATCCGTAATCCCAAAGTGAAATGTAGAGTGATATATAATAATAAAAAATAGGTAGATTGGCACATGATCTTTTAGGGGTTAATTATATTATTTGGAAAAAATCCCATAAAAAGTGAAAACATGCAAATGAATATTAATATTATGTGTATAAAGAAAATTTATAATGCCGCTGTAATATGTTTTTTTTTTTTTTGAAGGACACAATGTTCTCTCTTTGTACGTAAAAATGAACGCTCTTAAGAAAAAAAGAATTCACGTTTTCTTCTTCTCTCATTTTCTCACTTATTTTTTTCTGGAGAACTAGTGTATAGATTTTCTTTTGTTTTTAAACGGAGAAAACCATTTATTTTAACAAAAAGAAAACATAGAGATGGGGTTTTTGGAAAGGAGATGTCGTTTGTACTTCTAGGTGTATCCAGAAGACAATAATTATATGGCTACGTGTGGAATGTTCTGACCACTAGACCACATTTCTTTGTATCTGAAACATACTAAATATGAATCAAGTTCTAATCAAACACTATAGAACGCCACGCCTTTTGGGCCCTTAAAACTTTTGAGTCATTAATTCTGTTTCTGGTATAGTCATTTCCTTATTTTGATTTGAGCGTGACTCTACGGTCTATACCTTGAATATTTCATTTGTATCAATATACAGTATAGGTAATTAGGTATATATTATTTTGTTGTTATAAATTATAATGAATACAATTTTTCGCCATTACAAAAGATATGAACATAATTTTTCGTAGTCAAAACTATTTCATGCGAATAAAATCTCATGAAAGGAATACCAGCAACTCCACGAAAATCACACACTCGGAAAGTATCGAGACCTGTATCCAATGGGAAACACAAGTTTGGAAAGATACGAATATCATCGTATTCGTATATGAAAGAACAATACCTATTTTAAGTGCTCCTTGTAAAATGAGTGTTTGCTCTAAATAGGTATCTAGTACTCTAATCAAATCTGTATTTGCTTGAGTTATCATACATATAAAATGGTACCTCTTTTGAAATAAAAAAAACGAACGCCGAAACCCAATATATGAAAGAAAAGAGACGTCCCAAATTGGCTGCATGGATACATCAAAAGCACATTCCATACGATTGAGACTAGGGAAATTGCTATTCTCAGAAAAAGAAAATGTGTATTTTTCCATGCAAACCACTATATATATATATATAAAAGACATACGTTTTTTCATTAAAAATATATATTGAGAAATAACAAATACAACAAAATTGGCATTAACTTTTTCTTTTGGTGACAATTATGTGATTAATATATAAACGCATATTTTGGCCTATTTTACCTATCGTTTTTTTTTTGTTTCTCCAGAACGAATATGCTGGGGTTTTTTTTAAATAGTATATATCCGCAATTAACAGTTATTGTTTCTGTTGTAAAAAATGCCGATCTACTCTATATTAGCCTTACTTTGCTTATTTTACTAAGGTAGCCTTAGTAAAATTTAAGTTTTTGTAAAAAAGCTGATCTAAATTTTTTATTAAAGTTTAGGAATCAAATAGTATATTTTTATTTTAATTAAGTTCAATCTGGTTCGAGTTATCACATATTGGTTTACTTCTGTTTCTATTGAAAATTTGCAATCACACATATATTTTATTCACGTATGGTAATTGCAACTTATAATTATTTTTATTGCATATAAGTCCATAAAAGGATGGTGTCCAATAAGAGGTCGTTATTAAATGTAGGAACCTGAGAATGGGTCTGTTTGATTGATTCTATTAAGAAGGGATGATTAATTGATGAGAACATTGAAAAGGACAAAAAAGAGTTCTAGGAGATATAATCGCTCTTCAACCAACTTACATTAGCTTTCTTCATCCTTTACTATATTGCTTTCATATATCGTCATTTACTTTCATTCCCTCCATATTTAATTTGTTGGACCATAGTTTATTTATGTGAACGACACATTCTCAAAATATCTTGTGTTCTTGACCCATTCTCGAGGCAGAAGACCGATTCGTCTAAGGAACATCCGTTTGATTAAATTAATTTCATCTACTTATCATTTATGGTTATTAATATATGTGTCCACTAACTTCAGCGACTAAGGTTTGTAATCTTGCATCAAAATATGTTGTTTGGTTACTGAGAAAATGATAACGTAGACGGCAAAAGGCGTACTTTATACATGCAAGTTTGTCTTAATATATGTACTAGAAAATTTTAAAACTTATATTTAAGTAATTAATTTTCATCAAGTTTTTTAACAATTCAAAATTATCTCTCGAGAAATGTTATTGTTAATTTTCATGTATGATTGAAATTTCTCTAGAAGTGATACACGTAGTATATTTCTGTCAGAAAAATAGTTTAGCACTTTGGCCATATGTGAATAAGGTGATGATATCAACCATCCCATTACATTTATTTTAATTATCACAACGCTGTAATAATTCTTATAAATATGTATGATTGAAAAGAAATTTATTTGAGTAATTATTTTGAACAACATGGTTTAATACATACACAATTTATGGTATTCTGGCTAATATAGATTCAATAGACCGATCATAATGACATAGTAGTATTTATTTGGTAAACATTAATTAATTCGCTAACAAATCATAGATAGGTATCTATCATTGAAAGCTATATGTAGCATAGCTAGATAAATGTATGTGTGTGTAAAGCTAGATTCGTATAACCGATTGAAATCAGAAAACGATAGGATCGGGGGAGGTTTAATTTCACCCACATGATTGTCATTTTTCCTTTATGTGGTAGCAACATACACAAATTTATATGCATCCATCATATATCAATGTGGGTCACCTAGATGCCTATATTATTGGGGTTTGATCAGCCGATGTTTGTTGTATTTGGGTTGATTTTCCACATAATTCATTTAAAGCATCATCCATTAAAAACGAAAAAACATTTCATATATGGGTTACAGAAATTTTATTCGATGAGAAATGTCAAAATATAAACGAGAAATTGTGATGTGATGCAATATTGCTAGTGAATTATGAATATCTATTGTTCATGACTACTGTATACATATTACTATAAATGTCCATGGATATATTTATAGTAAATAATATAAAGAAGTCAGGGGAATGTGATTGCAAATTTGCATACACCGTATGGATCGTACGATGAACCAAAACTATATTAGGCACCAATCAATCAAAATTTTTAAGAGAAACCAAAGTTGCTTCAATAGTAATTAGAGATGGGGAAATTAAGGTGGAGGAGAACCACAAAAGTGGCACCTCTCATATTTTAAATTATTATGGACCAAATAAAAGAAAGAGGGAGAGAGAGAAACAAATACTCACGAATAAGAACAAGAAGGATTTAACAAACCCATGATCATTGTTATCATTAGCCTACCACGTCACTCCTCTTTTGTCCATTTCTTCCCACTTTTAATATCTGTTTTAACTTACCCTCGAAAAATGGAGAATTGTTTCGTAATTTTCTCAACCTTTTCTCCAAAATATTCAGATTCCTTTCCTCATAACTATAGAAACAAACGTAACAAAAGAAAATGTAATATTCAACCAATCTCTGAATAATATGCATATTACTGCATAACTAGATCATTATACATGCATCCTTATTTCAAAAAATTAACGAGAAAAAGTTTATAAACATTTTAGAAAATTATATATAACTGGAATCAACAAAAAGGACTAATTGTTATTTAATATACTAATATAAGAAATCCTGAAAATAGGGATTAAAACAGGAGACGAAGAGCAAGAAACAGAAAATACTCTAAAGACACGAAACCAAAGAGAGGGTGTTGCCTAGTCAGCATCTGATGACGTGGCATAGCTCTCGTGTGTGTGTGTCTCTACAAACTCTAAAGAAACGGCTATAAGTGGAAGCGTTTGGAGAGGTCACGTGATTTGCACAAATTTTTCGTTTTCATGCTATTATTATCGTATTATTAATCACGACTCTCTCTCGTAACGCATCATTTTTTTCGTTTAATTTACCTTAATTTATTCTCACGCGCGACGCTCCGTTTCGACGCGTGGAGTTTTTGCTCAAAACATGCATGATTGTTAACGTTTTCTTTTTGTACAAGGAAAAAAAAAAACGTGTACCTCTAGACAAGAGTTAGAGAGAAATGAGAAACTGGACCAGGAGATGTGAATGGTTTCATTCCTACTTTGGTTAATCATTGCAAATGCCAATAATTATATAGAGAACGGCGTCAATTTTCTGCAAAGAAATATCTTTACTGGTACTTTTTTGTGCTACCTATAAATGTGTTGGTTTAATCTAGCCATCACACGTATATTTCTAGCTATGTTAGATCTTTAATCATTCTCACCTAGACTCCTTTACAAAAACCAATATAGATGAAACCAGTCCCACCCCTCTCATTTAAGTCATAGTATATATTTGTGTAACGAGAATACAGACAAAACAATTAAATTCATTGTAATCATACTTGAAAATATAGTCAATGAAATTAATTATCCTACATTTTTGAAAACAGTGTCTATAATTATTATGTACATTGAATAGATACGTGGGATATTTTGGATTCCAGTTCATATATATGTAGATTAAAAATAAAGAGAGGGCGATAAAGCCTAAAGAAAATGTACAAATCGTAATGTAATCTAGTGATGATTTCCTCTATATAGGTTGATGTTGGGTAGACTTTTGGTCACCATGATATTTATCTATCGTCTATAAAGTACAAAACTGTGGTACTAAATGTGATTTATGAAAGCTAATTAAAAAGAAGGCGTGAAGAAAATGAAATCGTAATAGACGACGCGCGTACGAGATGAGAGTAGTGGAGGAAAGAAGTAAGATTGAGTGAATGATAAAATGCAAACGCTACCTACTAATATCTCCACTTGTCATGCAACCAGACTGAGTTCGTTTTCCTTTTCGAGTCTTATTTTTTTGTTTTTTATTCTACTCAACACGTTACACGCTTCTAATAAACTCTAAACATTAAAATCAAAATATTTTGACTACAATGGTTATTTTGGAGCTATATATAAACCACCTGAGCCTCCTCAGTTTCCTCCATGAAATAAAAAGAAGCATCTTCTAGAGAGAGACATATAGAGAAAGAGAGAGAAAGCTTTAGGGTTTCAAAAAAAAAAAAAAAGAGACCCTTTAGAAATCTCCTAACAGGAAAGTTTTCTCAATTGCTATAGAAAATGGGAGTCATGATCAATCACCATTTCCTCGCTTTTATCTTCGGCATCTTAGGTAATGATAAATCCACAAAGCCAAATCCTAGTTTGTTCATCATCTCTTGTCTTTACTGTTATTCTTATGTTTTTTACTTGTTAACAAAAGGAATTTGCAACAGCAACTATAATGTTGCAACTTTACATCTAAGCTTCTGTTTTCAAAACAATATATACTATGTGTAGGGTTCCATTGTAGTTCTAGCTTAGAGTTAATTAAACAACAGAGTACTAAGAAATGAATTGAAATTCTGTAGTGTTCATCATGACTCACCTAACAAGTTTCAAGTTTTTTCTTCATTAACTAAACTAAGTCATTTGGGATTATAAATGATCTTCTAATTCTTTAGTTAAATCCCAAACTACCAAAAAATAAATCAATACGTAAGCTATTAATTAAATTGAAATCGTCACGCATTGTTGTCCATGTTATATCATACTCAATACGTGTATAGTGGTTAATGCACAATTTAATTCCCCGCTGAGGTTGGTTAGAGAACCCGTACTGATTCATATGTACTTATGTTTCCACAAAACTAGAAGCCTCTTAATTATACAATTGACTCATTTTTTTATTTTTACATGGAATTACAGGAAACGTGATATCCTTCCTTGTATTCCTCGCTCCAGTGTAAGTAGATTCAATTTACTTTTTTTTATTTCATTTTATTTATTTGTTAGTTTTGAGAATGATTCTGATGATTTCGTTTTTCAAAATATTCAGGCCAACTTTTTATAGAATATACAAGAGAAAATCGACGGAAAGTTTCCAGTCGCTACCGTACCAAGTGTCGCTATTTAGCTGCATGCTATGGCTCTACTACGCATTGATTAAGAAAGACGCTTTTCTCCTAATTACCATCAACTCCTTTGGCTGCGTCGTGGAGACTCTCTACATAGCCATGTTCTTCGCTTACGCCACCAGGGAGAAAAGGGTAAAATTATTCCCCTCTCCTCCTCCTTAATTCCGCTATGTAATTAAATACGAATATTAAATGAATAATATGCGTTTTTGGCAGATATCGGCTATGAAGTTGTTCATAGCAATGAACGTTGCCTTCTTCTCGTTGATTCTAATGGTAACACATTTCGTGGTTAAAACTCCTCCCCTCCAAGTCTCTGTACTCGGCTGGATTTGTGTTGCCATTTCTGTTTCTGTTTTCGCTGCCCCTCTAATGATCGTGGTAAGCTAGCGTTATTTAATTTAATTTGTAAATTTATTTCTAGAACATTATATTTTGAAATAAAATGTTAAATATAAATTCTTGATGTGAATAGGCTCGTGTGATAAAGACAAAGAGTGTGGAGTACATGCCCTTCACGCTTTCTTTCTTCCTCACTATAAGCGCCGTTATGTGGTTCGCTTATGGTTTATTCCTCAATGACATATGCATAGCGGTAAGCAATTAAGCATCTATATTATTATTTATTTTTACCGTTTGCTAAATTTTTTAAATATTCGGTAAAAAGGTTATAACTGACCTATTTTGTATGGCTTTGATGATATTTTGTAGATTCCAAACGTGGTGGGATTCGTACTAGGGCTGTTGCAAATGGTTTTGTACTTGGTTTACAGGAACTCAAATGAGAAACCAGAGAAGATTAATTCGTCAGAACAACAACTTAAGAGTATTGTCGTGATGAGTCCGTTAGGTGTGTCGGAAGTGCACCCAGTTGTGACGGAATCGGTGGACCCACTCTCTGAAGCCGTTCATCATGAGGATCTGTCCAAAGTTACTAAAGTGGAGGAGCCGTCAATTGAAAACGGCAAGTGCTACGTGGAGGCTACTCGTCCTGAAACCGTTTGAAGTGTCAATATGTGAAGCTCAAAATATTGCTCTCTCTCTCTCTCTCTTTCACTCTCTTTCTCTCGGCTCGTCAGGGCCGGCCAAAGGAAGAAATTGTATTATCGGCGGGGTGGTTTGTTAAATTTCCATTTTTGTTTCGTATCTTATTGATGATGTACTACTTGCATAAAGTTTTGTGTTTATTTGAATATATTATCTTTGTGTAAGTTGTAACTAGTGCTCTTTGGAAAATTTGATATAATAAACCTCAATAGCTTAATTACTCCTACTAATAAGCTTTTTTTTTGTTAAAACTAATAAGCTTGTTGACCACCCTTTTTTTTTATGATTGATTACATTTGTCTTAAAGATGTCGCCGTCAGTTAGATAACGAATGGTCTTGTGCCATTGACGACATACTGTTTAACGATTTTGAGAATTAACAAATATATAAAACTCATGAGTCAGAAGAAAAAGTATGTACATAAGTTTGTGATCTAAACTGTCCCCATCAAGTATATACAACCAAAGCAGATTATATTCTTTTTTAAACGAATTGTGTTTTTCTTTGTAGAGTCTAATTTTCAAGTGTACAAAAAATCATCACCGTCCAGTTTTGGAAACGAATAAAAAATTGTCAAGACGTCCCAATGGTCTGATGAAAATGTATTGCAAGCATATCTCACACTTCCAAGTGACAATCACTATATTATTTGCTTATTCGTAACAAAATATACAAGATTACTTAGTTATCTACAAATATTATAACCATCCTATGATTATATTACCCCAAAATATTTTAATATAACTATAAATAACTCGTAAGAAATAATAATATGAAATATATATACTTGTTAACTAACTTACATTTTAAACCGTAACGACAAAATCCGACAAAGAATCATATATATTATAGCGAATTTTGACAAATTACGCATGCCAGTGTAGGATACGCTATGTAATTTATAAAATTAGTATGTCTCTTGATGGAAAAAAAGACAGAGGTTTTTAGTTAATAATTTTTCCTCTTACTTAAAAAATTCTAAAATTTAGGACTATCTAGTAAAGAATAGATTCTCCGAGTATTTAGAGGCCAAGAAATGATATTCACCAAAACTAAAACATACGGGAAGTTTCGACATCCATTTCAATAGACTACACAGTACACTGTCAATAGTAAAAAAAAGTCCCGACAAAAACTTGATAAGACCAACTAAAATCTTACAATCTGAATAAGCCATCCTTAAAATAATTGTCAGATTGCGAGGGCATGTGACCCACGTTGTCCGAAACTCCGCGATTGTGGACATTAGCCACACTACTGAACCACATGAATAGAGTCCAGAAACACTTAATATTGGATCTTTGCTATTCAATCTTTCAATGAGACGTAAACATCGCCACATGTGACTCATCATGAAACACATATCTGTCAAAATTTAAAAATAGAAAGACTACAAAATTTACATGAACAATCTTCACAACTCTCCAGAATCTCAATTAGAGAGTTTTGGTTATTAACCTTTGTGCCCATATTGCAACATCACATATATAATGTACAGCAACTCGTCGTCCCAATGTTTTTTTGTTTGTTTTCTATGTTTGACAATAAATGAGAGTCTTGAGAGAAATAAGAACAAAAAAGGGTCAAGACCGACCCAAACCGGTTCTACCCGGTACTGTTGCTCTCTGAAGTACCCTGCTCGCTCTGTCTTCGTTTCTCCCTCAAACTCTCTCCCCACATCTTAGCCTCTGCAACCGCACGCTCCCTATTGATATCTCGGTTCAATATCCGAGCTGTCTCTCTCGGTGAATCTTCTTTCTCTGAACCTTCTAAATCGAATTTACTTCCCGAGCCACCTCCATCGTCGTTCCTTGTTATTAACCTTGCACCTCTTTCATCCCGGTTTCTTCTACTATCATCTTTACTTGGATCATAAGCTTGGTTTGCAAGATAGGAGAGTGCAGTGACAACATCTGCTATGAGAGGACGTGTAGCCGCCTGTTCTTGGATGCACATTGATGCCACAGCTAAAGCTTGGTAGAGTGCACGCGTTGGAAACCGCCCCTTTAACCTTGGATCAGCCAGTTTTATGAACTTTCGCCTGTCGTTGAACAATGGGCGAGCCTGTTACCACCAAAATGTTAACTATTAGGACCAAAAAAATTCTCAAGACTTCTTGCATACGAGAATAATGGCAAATCAATTGGAAGATGATGACGAGTTGATTTACCCAAGCCACCAGGTTCTGCTCTCCATGAGGCATCTCGCTGTCTATAGCTTTGCGACCAGTAATGAGCTCGAGAAAAACCACACCAAAACTGTAGACATCTGATTTTACTGTCAATTGTCCCGTCATTGCGTACTCGGGAGCACAATAACCATAAGTTCCCATAACTCTAGTGGAGACATGAGATTTGTCTCCCGTTGGTCCGAGTTTAGCAAGTCCAAAATCAGAAAGCTTAGGGTGGAAACCCTCATCCAGTAAAATATTTGATGACTTAAAATCTCTATAAATAACCGGAGGGTTTGCCTTATCATGTAGAAATTCCAATCCTTTCGCCGCACCAGCAGCTATTTTCATTCTCATGTTCCAATCTAAGGCCTCCTTATCCGGTGGAAGATCTGGAAAAAATTATTTGTTAGAGGCTGCCAAAGAAAACAAGCAACTACTACTTCTCAACTTAAGTCTACATGTATAATTTATAGGTAATGATTATAACAAATAAATAAATGAATGAAGAATCTGTTAAAGTTAGGGTTGACATTGACTAAGATAAGAAAGAATCTTTGGATTGATGTTGATCACAAGGAATCTCTGAGGTCTAATAAAATGGTAAGAGATTAGAAAAGGGCTGGCGAGAGATTTACCGTGGAGGTGATCTTCCAATGATCCTAACGGCATAAACTCGTAGACCAAGAGGCGTTGATCTCCATCAGCACAATAACCAATAAGGTTGACTAAGTTGGGATGATGAAGAAGACTGAGCATAAGAACCTCTACCAGAAATTCTCTGTTACCTTGTAGACCATTCCTGTCTAGTTGTTTAACAGCAACAACCTGAAAATGATTGAAAAAAAAATAGATCAGAGGTACAACATTATGTATTGCGAAATCATCGAGCTAAACAAGTGATCTGAAACACACAGGTGACATGGATCAAAAGTAAAGACATAAATGTAAAACTGTTCACCAAGTATGCAGAATTCATGTTAACATATATACAAAATTAAAAAGTCAGTCATCTTTTTAACACTGTAAACATATGTACAACCGGAAGATGGCAAGCAGTATCTTGCATATTCATTTCCTGGCATATTCATCATTCAAGAAAAATGTTGAAGGCCAAGAGAACATCAAGACCTTACCCTACACTCACTTCACAAAGAGCGTCATTCTTGAAATTTCACACGTATTAAGAAACAATTTCAAGCATGTCTCTTGTCATTTACCAAGACTACACATAAAATTGGAATTCTCTCCAAAATTTAGCATTTGAAACGTACAAACGAAACTCCTTATGAAACAAAAAAAATCCTAAAGTGACACTTATTAGATAAGACTCATTCAATATATGAAGCAAAATCTCCCACTAAAATGAATAACAACAATGGTAGAAATAGGAATGCGATGTAATTTACTTAACTTCAAACGAAACAAAAAATACCTGACCGGTGCTGTCAAGCCTTCCTTTGTAGACACGTCCAAATCCACCTTCGCCTAAGAAAGTGTCAGGATGAAAGTTCATAGTTGCAGCAGCAAGCTCGCGGAAAGCAAATGTATGAGCAGCAATTTGTCCAAGTCCATCCCTTGGAAGCAGTAGCTCCCTTTTTGATCCTCCATTGGTCTTTGAGCTAAGCTTCTCCCCACCTGCAACGTCATGATCAAGACCAATCAATTTACCAAACACATCCACTCACAGCCTTCTCATACCTCATGCCAACTTAAACTCCAATAACAAATCACCCTAAAAGCATAAAACTTGTATCAATGTCTCCAAGGCACAATCCCCAAATAACCAAATCTAAGATCTTAATCCTAATTCAGTAGGGATCACGTGATCCTGATCCTCACAAGGTTCGATTCCTTTTCAAGACACAAAATTTACACTGAGCACAAGCTAGAGACTTCCCAATCAGATCAAAACAAGTGAAATTGAAGCAAAGAATGACACTTTCACCAAGAAACACAGTTGAATCAGAACATGCCCAATAGCTTAAAAAAACATCTGACAAGCTCATAAAACCAAAGTAACAGTGATTGAGATCAAGTCCCGTTAGCTTAACCAGAGGATCAAATAACCAGATCTTATGAGCATGTAACGAAAGTGGATTAAAACATAAAAAAGCACAAATGAGTAAATCAAAACCTGAAGGGAGTCCAGATATGTTATTGGATACTGTCGGTTGTGATTGTTTCTTCTGACCATGATTAGATTCATCAACTGGATTCAGCTTCTCGTCATCACTCGAATCAAAACACGAGAAACAACCCATCTCCTCCTTTACTCAATTTTCCCAATAACCAAAAACTACAATCCTACTGGGGAATCAATGAACAGGAGCGATTGGATAAATATAAAAAAAGGCGAGACTTTTCCTATACCCAGAAGGAAAGAAGGAGAATTGAGATTCTGGGTACCAATAAAAAACCCAACTTTGTTCAGATTCGAAACTGGTAAAAACGAATTGGAGTTGAGAGAGAAAGAGAAGGAGAGAGAGAGAGATGAAGAAGCAGCTTCTTTTGTCGTCCACGAGTGTTCACACTATTACCAATTGCGAATTAACAATGACGCGTTGCTGAAACTCTCAGTAAATCCTTCCTTCGAAACTTTTCTCGTTGACGAGATTATCTTCAATACAAGCAAATTAACTTCTTTTCTTTTTCTTTTTGTTAATTTAAGCAAACAAATCTTCTTTCTGCTGTCAAAATAACAAAATTAGTAAAAAAAACTTATTACTTATTTTTAATCACTTTACATAAAATCATATTTCTTCAGTTTCTTTTTATAAAACTTTTTGAGAGTATATATATATATTTTTTTTTTTGAATTTCTATAAATAGTTTTTGGTCATAGAAATGTTGTCATTAATCACCAAACAATTGTTTTAAACTCATTTACCCTTGTAAAATTAAAGTGATGATAGTGTTGACACTTGAACTCATAATCTCCTATAAGTCTTTTTGGTTCTCTCAGTCAAAACTTAATTTTTACCTTCACCTATTGTACAAGTGGATTAATTTTCCCCCTGATTGCACAACATGACTTGTAAAACTCAGGATATATCCCCTTTTTTCTCTAGCAAACTCTATACCACAACACTACAAAAAGATAACTTTGCTTTGGTCTTGAAGCAGAGAACGAAACTATAGCTTGCATTTTCATGTCTTGCTAGATATTGCTATTTATAGTCTCATACGCGAGAACCAAATATTTAGCAGCGCTTATCAGTTTAGTTATATAGTCATTTAAAAAAGAAAGGAATTGACAATCAGCATTAACTGATTATCAATCAAAAGTATTAACTATCAATCAAACTATTATCAATCAACCTCTGGTTAAGATAACGTGTCATTTACCAATCAAATGATGGTGTAAACATATTTCATAGATCCTTGATCGTCAGCCTCAATCAACGATTATACCATGCTCGTCAAATGCATGATTGGTTTGACTAAAACTTAGATGCACAATTTGCTTAAATTGCGGAAAAACATAAGAAGTAATTTTGGTGTAGCAATTTTGTTTGTTTGTTTGTTGCATGATTTTAGTGGAACAAAGAGCAAAATCCAGATTTGAAGCATACAAGTGAGTCCGGTCATTGGCTAAAATATGCAAAGCATAGTAGACTTTATAAAACAAACATGAAAGAAACAGACAAAGGCCTCATCAAATATATTTAGCTTTAGGCTTCCAGCCCTGGACTCACACAATATACCCTTGGATCACAGAGTATATGACATAAGCCCAAATATAAACTAAATTGCTGAATCATAATATTACATAATTTTTCCAACACATTATAAATAAACCTCAAGTTTGATCAGGCTGAGTTTGATTAATTCCTTAATATATAAAGTACAATTAAAAAAAAATTGGAGAGATCGTGAGACGCATAACCTTTCCCTTCTCGGTCAACGGCCAATGGATACCCAAAAAAACGAACCTCAGAAATAAAAGAGAAAATATATAATAACTAAAACAGAGAAGAAAAATTCACAATTAGTATCTTCGAAGAAGAAAGAAAGAAACTCTAATAATGGATTATTAAGAATAATCCTCACACTAATCTCCTCCATTCTTCCCATTTTTTCCCCATCTTAATTTCCTCAAAAACACCAAAAAAAAAAGACAAAAAAAAAACAAAAACAGAGAAAAAAACAGTTAGATAGGGTTTTAAAATTTTTCCCGGCGAAAAATGGAGAAATCTGGAAATCACCATCACGCAAATGAATCATCGGAAAATCATGATCACAAATCTGAAGATCACGAGAATAAACAACATTCCGATGAACTGCATTCATCGACGCCGGAATCACAATCGGAATCCTCCGAACATAGCCTCGTCGAGGTGATGGAAGCCGTCGTCGATTTCATTCAAACACTTTCTTCCGAGAAAGATCCGTTAGGAGAGATCTCACCAGCGGTGGAGTCATTCCCGGAGGCGGTGGATTCATTGGTGTCAAAAATGGAATCTTCCGGGCTTGGGCGGGACGAAACAGAGGACTCTGTATTCATCGACGCCGTTAACCGGATTTCGAAATCGGTTATGAGATTGAGAGAGCTTAAATTAGATTCAACACCGGTTTCTTCTTGGTTAAACCGGGCGAGTTCGGTTCAACACCGTGCTGTTTCTCTTCTCGACGAAGAGTTTCGTCATCTTCTAGATCGTTCCAGAGAGGAGGAGAAGAAGAACAACAACAACAACAACCACCACGACGGGAGCAATTCCGATCACAACAATTCTTCAACAAATGATTCAGATCGATGCGTTTTACAAGACCATGAGGAGGCAGAGGAAGAAAGTTTCCATGATTTTTCACCGGAATCGATCTCGACGTTGAAAAAGATCGCCGGAGCGATGATCTCCGCCGGTTACGAAGCAGAGTGTTGTATGTCATACGAAATGTCGAGACGGCACGCGTTCAAGGAAGAGCTAACCGAGGTTGGATTCGAAGGGATCAACGTTGAAGACGTGCAGAGAATAGGTTGGGAATCTCTCGAAGGTGAAATCGCTTCGTGGATCTCAATCGTTCGCCGTTGCTCCACCGTGCTTTTCCCCGGCGAGCTTTCTCTCTGTAACGCCGTCTTTCCGGATCAAGATCATTCCTCTGTCCGTAAACGTCTTTTCACCGGTTTGGTCTCCGCTGTTACAATCCGGTTTCTTGATTTCTCCGGTGCGGTGGTGCTGACGAAACGGTCGTCGGAGAAGCTTTTCAAGTTCTTAGACATGTACGAGACGCTTCGTGATTTGATTCCTGCGGTGGAACAATCTGATTCAGATTTGATCCAGGAGATTAAACTGGCTCAGACGCGGCTAGGAGAAGCAGCAGTGACGATATTCGGAGAGCTAGAGAAGTCGATAAAGAGCGATAATGGACGAACTCCGGTACCGAGCGGCGCAGTTCATCCATTAACACGTTACACCATGAACTACCTCAAATACGCTTGTGAGTATAAAGAAACATTAGACCAAGTGTTCCAACACTATGAAGCGAATCAAACAGATAACAAACCTGAACCAGAGACCAAACCTAGGCAGCAGCAACGAGAAGACGATGAAGAGTACAAAGTTTCAGCTTTCGCTAGACAAATGATAAGGGTGATGGAATTGCTTGACGCAAATCTTGAGATCAAATCGAGACTGTACAGAGACCCATCACTGAGATTTATATTCTTGATGAATAATGGAAGATACATTTTGCAGAAGATTAAAGGGTCTATCGAGATAAGGGATTTGATGGGACAGTCATGGACGAGGAAGAGATCTACGGAGCTGAGACAGTATCATAAGAGTTACCAGAGAGAGACTTGGGGGAAAGTGTTACAGTGTATGAATCAAGAAGGGTTACAGGTGAACGGGAAGGTGTCGAAGCCGGTTTTGAAGGAGAGGTTTAAGATTTTCAATGCTATGTTCGATGAGATTCACAAGACGCAGAGCACTTGGATTGTGAGTGATGAGCAGATGCAATCGGAGCTAAGGGTGTCGATTTCGTCGTTGGTGATTCCGGCTTATCGGTCTTTCTTTGGGAGGTATAAGCAACATCTTGATTCAGGGAAACAGACGGATAAGTATGTTAAGTATCAGCCTGAGGATATTGAATCTTTCATTGATGACTTGTTTGATGGCAACCCAACTTCTATGGCACGCAAGAGATAACTCCTTGTCTCTTAAGCTATGAGGAGAAAAAAAAACCCTACTTGTTCCTTTTGCTTCTTTTTTTTTACCTCAAAACTTCTATCGTTATCTTTCATTACCTTCTTGTTTATAGAACCCATGAGAAGCTACCGTGAAAACTTTTTGATTTCTTTTCTTTCTTACTTTTAAAAGTTTGAGTTTTTATTATTTTTCTTACTGTTATATATGTCTATGTTTTGATTTCCTGTTTGAACAGGTTGTGAGCGAAATTGTTTAGAACTACTTTAGGGTTAAAGGCACGAAATTATCTTTAAAATGTATTTTGAAAATTTGTGATTTAAATGATAATAATTCATGATTAAGTTGATCTTATGATATATTTGAGTTTTTTGTTGTAACGATCCTTGGTGATCTTATTCTTATATGGAAAACTTGATTATGTGATAAAGTTTACTTAGTATATTCGATAAATACTGATAGATGGTGAAGTGTTGCGGTAATAGCATGGATCTTGAATCCATGGCCAAATTATTAGGCACTAGAGATGGGAGAATCGATTCAAACAGAATCAAACAGAAACAACTAAAGAAGAAAATATCAAGAAAGATGTTGATGTTGAACATTTTTGTAGAAATAAGATAGGCTTTAGACATTTCTCTTAATTTCGGAAGGTATGGGCTTGGATCCAAATTATATGAGATGGCCGATAGTTTGGCGTTATTGAAGGCTCTGAAGCCACACACACAACCCCACGAGCTTCATACATTTGTAGACGCAAAGTATGGTCATTATCTGACTTTGTCAGAATTTCAAGTCTTCCCAAGAGTGGAGTTAGCTAAAAGACTTGCCTCACAAGAAAGTACTAAAACCCATAAATCAACCAAGACAAGTATGTAGATAACTGTCATTATTTCAAAAACGTAGGGACACAATTTAAAAATAATTGAGGTTTGGCTCATAAGATGTTGGGTTACAGATCTGTATAAGTAAGAAAAGAGAAACTCTTTTGAGTAAAGGATCCAAAATAAATTTCTTCTACATGATCATTTCTCACTATGTAACACCAGAATGAGCCAAAAAACGCTCTTCACATGTCTTTGTTTGGTAGTGGAAAAAGAATTTTGGTTAAACAGTGTGGTTGGGGTCAAAAATCAATCACGGGCTGAATATATTGCAATCACACATACATACACATACATTATCATCAAAAAGAACAATAGAGAGAGCGAGTGAGGATTAGCCACAATGTATCTTCCTCTCCTCTATCTTCTGTTTCTGGCTTCTTGCTTGACACATCAAGCTTTAGGCCGTGGTCGTGGCCGGCCATCACCGGAAGGAAGCTTGGATCCTTCTTCTCGCATCACCGTAGTCGGAGTTGTCTACTGTGACACGTGTTCTATCAACACTTTCTCAAGACAAAGCTATTTCTTACAAGGTCAGAGCTTTTTACATGAACTGTCCTTAGGATTTAGTATTGGTCAATTTGGTTATTCAACTTTCGGTTTATGAATATAGAAACTGACAACCATTTTATTCGGTTTGGTACAATTTCGGTTTCCATGAACACTTTCTCAAAAACAGAGCTATTTTTCTTGCAAGGTCACAAATGGAACAATCTTATCTTGATTTGGTTTTCAGATTGATTTTTCGGTACAGTTCCGATTTGATTCGGATCTGTTCTCTCTCAGGTGTGGAAGTTCATGTGACATGTAGATTCAAAGCAAGTTCACCAAAAACAGCAGAGGAAGTGAACATATCAGTAAACAGAACAACAAACAGAAGTGGCGTGTACAAGCTCGAGATCCCTCACGTAGATGGCATCGATTGTGTCGACGGAATCGCTATATCATCACAATGCAGTGCCAAGATACTCAAAACCTCCTCTGACGACAACGGAGGCTGCAGCATCCCTGTTTTCCAAACTGCAACCAACGAAGTATCCATCAAATCAAAGCAAGATCGTGTCTGTATCTACAGCTTAAGCGCACTAAGCTATAAACCTCCTCACAAAAACACATCATTGTGTGGAAACGGAGGGAAGAAACATCACCGAAAGGACGAGAAGGTGGAGAAGAAGTTTAGAGATTCGAAATTCTTCTGGCCTTATTTGGCACCGTATTGGTTCCCTTGGCCATATCCGGATCTACCTCCATTGCCAACTCTACCGCCTTTTCCGTCTTTCCCTTTCCCTTCTTTACCTTTCGGAAACCCGAATCTGGCATTGCCGGCTTTCGATTGGAAAAATCCGGTCACTTGGATACCTTATCTTCCACGTTTTCCTCCAGGAGATCATAATCCTTAGGGACACTCCATATTTGGATTCCTCTGTTTTTTATTTTCTTGGTGATCACCTCTGTTTAGGGTTGATTGTATGTGTTTGTGATATGATTACTTATTAATGTGTAATTATTCTTCACTTACAGAAGATTAAGAATTGGTTTAAGGAGGACAGTTTTGATGGATTTGATATAAGATATGCATGCTTGACCTTGATTAGCAAAAAACCACTGCCTGCTTACATTTTGAGTTGGGGTCTTTCACAAAAGTCCCTAAGTCTACATAATATACATTACATTCTGCTTAAGGAGAGAAGTTTATGTACAAACCCTTAAAACTTAAAACCAAAAAAACAAACTAGAAAAGAGTACTGATCTTGAAACTGTGTTTACAAAATGCGTTTTCCTTTGAAGGTATCCACTTGCTTCCTTAGCCCATCGATGACATCAGAAGCTTCCTGTTACATTATCAAATGATTTGAGTATGCGTGGATATGTCTAAAATAAAATGGGATATTTCCACTATATGGTAATTACAATAGGACTAACCCGTAGTTTTTTCCTTAAGCCATCCTCAGTTACATCTCTGCGGGCTCTTTCTTGTTGAAAGATAGTACTTACTCCCTCCTGCCGATTTTCCAAGTTTTGGATCCTAGCTTTTGACTCCTTAAGCTGGGTTCATCATTTTAAACAACGACATTTTTTAAATGTTGCCAAAAAATGACCTAAAAGAGAAATTTGTAAGATAAAAGAATCTTTACTTGCAACTCAAGCACTTCTTTCTCCCTCTGCGCCTTTTCCAAGTTTTGGATCTTAGCTTTTGACTCCTGGAGCTGGTTCATTATATTCAAACGATGAAGATCATTATCGCCAAAAAAAAACAAAGACTAATGTTGTAAGAAAAAAAAAAAGGTTTACTTGCAACTCAAGCAGTTGTTTTTGTCTCTGCAGCTCAGAGACTAGTTTGGCTGATTCCTGTTTCACCTTCTGCAACTCTGCTTCTAGATTAACTGAGCCTGTTTCTTTGAAACTACTGTAAGAGAGAATTTAAACTAAATTAGTACCGAAGATAACATTATTTCAGAATCAGAAGAAACATCAGAGAGAGAAAAAACACCTTATCCCAAGCCCATAATAGCTTCTGTTCTTAGCCCCGATCTCAGGATTGATGTCAAAACTCCTTTCTCGTGTTTCAACCTATATTGAAGCGAGATTTTATTAGAGACTCATATATTATAACACATTATGGTTACTAAAAGAAGTTTATTTCAACCTGAGGGATTTGGTTTCTTCCAGATGGTTCAACATTTGGCCTGAATACTCGAACTGGTACTGGAGTACTAGAAGAAGATCCCTTAACAACGTTTATGTTGTTGAAAGGTCGAGGGGTTTCTGTAACGCTACTTTCATAATTCTTTTGTTTCCTTCTTGGAGCATAACCAATTTCGTGACACCTTGAAGACCTATCAAACAGAAAGATAATAATAACTTAAGAGAAAGTCCAAAACCTCAAATCTAATAGTAGTAGTGGCGAGAATATACGATGATAATACCAATAGTTCTTTTGGTGTGTGACCAATCGGCTTTCGAGTTTAGCAAGAACGACGGTTCGCTCAAATCCTTGCTTATTATGAGCTGGTTGTATGAAATTAGCTTCCAATATTCCAATAACGCCACGTCCATCACTTCCAGCAGCATTCCAAACCCTCCAAAATGGCTGAAGAAAATGAAGTTAAGATAAGTACTAACAATATCAAGCCTAACTCGGCTGGAATTATTATCAGTCACCTTGATAAGCCGGTTCTTATGGTAAACATTGAAACCTTGTATGTCGATGTGATGATGAGCATCTTTCACAAAGCCAAGCTTTAGAGAAGCAACCATCTGGAGTATTTTTTGAAAACATAAGAGAAATTTTTGAGAGTGTTTTAAGATTATGAAAAGTGAGACTAAGGTAAGGTAAGGTAATACCTCTTCTTGATCTGGCCATTCTGGAGAACGCATAGGTTTGTATGTTTTCTCTTCAATCTTCATCATGTCGTCTAAGACGCTGTGATGTTCGACATCTTCGCCACGAAGAATGATTCTGAAATTATCCGGACGTTTGAGGTACAGAATTGATGCATAACTCTACATAAAAACAAAAACCAGACAATGGTGAATGAAAACTTAAAGAAGAAGAAATAACAAATTGGATTTGTGTTAAGAAACATGAAACATCATACACGTAGCGAGTGTCGATAAGTCAGGAAATGCCTTGAGTTAGGATAAGTTTTAGCCATATCGATGTTCTTCTCATCTCTGTTCACACCTCTGAGTTGAATATCCTGTAGACAATTCACACATCACCATCTGTTACATTACTACTTACATCTATTAGTCCTAAAAGTGACTGTATTAAAAAAAGTCTTGGTAAGTGATATTACATGAGGATCTGTATCAAAATCAAGTTCCATCTTCCCTTCATCATCTTCCCATAAGTTATAAATCACGATCCGAGTACCTTGCTCTTCTAGGTGATTAAACTGTACAATTTAACAAGTATGAGATACGATAAAAGATAGTTTTGTGATTGAAGAAAAGTATATACAACAAACCTGGTCCAATAAATCTTGTTGGGATAGATAAGGCGACCACCTCAATATAGTCTCTAAATTATCAAGCCACTCATTTGTGGAGTTATAAACTATCTCCTTCCATTTGTTATCTACCAACTCATAATCAACCTAAGCAGAGAAAAGAAAAAGAGTTTTAGACTTAATGTTTTGAGAAGAAGAGCAATTTGCATAAGAAGTAATTTTATCTCTACGACTCTACCGTGGGGACAATTGCTTCACATTTTCTTGTCTCGTAAAGAAACGTATATGATAGCATACCAATGCTCTGTGTCGGACTGAAACAGTGATAAGAAACACAGTTAAGATCGAAAACGCGTAAACCAAGAGTAGATAACATAAAGATGTTGTGAAATGACTCACTTATTTCCATTGATTCCTCGAGAACGTGAGAAGACAATTGCATCAGCACCAAGCCTCATTGTACTAGTTTTGAATCCATTCCCATCTTCATTGTTTGTTTTACAAATTTGAAGATTAGTTAATGCCACGAGCAGAGCTAAAACTAATAAAGACAATGAATTTGAGATGCTTACATTGACCAACTCTATTAGCCATATTGCGTTTCCTTGAATACCCCAAAGAAAGGCACTCTCTAAACGTACTCGGATTCATCCCACCTCCATTGTCTTCAACTATAAGAATGCTGCTTTTTCCGTCTCTTTTATTTATTGTCGAATCAACATGAACATATGTAGCCCCATTACTTACCTGTGTTGCAAATTTATCAAACATAAACTTATGTTATACAAAACTTGATTTCAAAATCTATAAATTTGCGAAAACAAGTTGACCAAGAAAGACTATTTCTTGCTAAAAGAAAAATATTATCAATGTTTTGAATAAAGATGAAATATATACAAACCTCGTCAAGAGAATTGTCTAGAAGTTCAGCTAAAGCTCCAAGAGCCCATTTGTGGCTTGTGGCGTTTGCATGAAGAAATTGAGGATGAACCCTAACCGCCGCATCATTGCTACCTACTTGCATGCAACACACAAATTAGGGTTTCGAATCCCAAGAAAGATCTGAAATTCACAATAGGTTGAGATCAAGTGTCAATTACAATAAAGAGGTACAGGCGCAGCTTCATCATCATCGCCAGCTTTCCAAAACTGTCTAGAGAGCTTTGGAGTGTCCGGTGGCACGATCGACAATGGTGTTACATCCAAAGGAACGATTTCTCGACAGTTATTCTCCATCTTCGTGGTCTTCGATTTCTTGATAGACAAGTTATTAGAATCATCACCGTCGTGATAGTTTCTTAAATCTCTCTTCAGTCCACCGAGAGTCGAATCGGGAACAACGGATGGGGATTTAGGGTTAGTACTGCCAGATTCGGCCATGTCTCCGATCACTAACAGTGGTTTATTGGACTTGATTTGAGAAGAATCCGTGGTTGCAGTAGAAGCTTCTAGGGTTTTGAAGCAGCTTGAAGTGGGAGAGAGGAGAGAGAGACGTGAGACACGCACGACACACAGACTCTTCAAGTAGTGGGAGCGTCTTTATAGAAAAGTGAGTGGCGCGACTTACAAATAAAACCGTCCAGCTTCCCGGCCCCAATTTCGTAACTCACAGGCCCATCTGTGTTATTAGAGCAACCCTAATGGTTAAACTTTTAATAGGTTTTTTCCAATTTTTTTAATTTTAAAATTTGAGATTTGAATTTAAGAGATTTTGTTGGTCTCTTAATTTTTCTTGGTTTAATGGTAGAAATTTTTAGTGAGTTTCTTATAGTAAAAAATATTATTAAAATGAAAATTATAAATATTCTATTTTATAAAATTTAATAATTAATACAAATACTAAAATTTTAAACCTACAAGAAATGAATATTGAGAATCGGAATAACAATTAGTAGTTAGTTTGATTCCCACCAAATTTGTGTTATATATGCTCAACCAAATCACCTTTCAATTGTTGATGCATAGCCCGATCACGAACTCGAGCACGAGAGACCATAAAATTACCGAGATTTGAAGACATATCTGTAGAGTAGTTAAAATAACTTGTGAAGAGATGGTTGATTCTGGTAGTATGAATTTAGATGCACCAAACGATTTTTTTCAATTTAGTCTTTGATTTGATTATTACGCCCTATGATGAGGAGCTCGACACATATCATCTTTCATCAACATTGACATCGCCATCGTAAATGGAAATAACGAAATGAAAACAATTCAACCGAAATGAAAAGAAAAAAATTGGGTCATATTTTTCCTTCTCTTCCCTCTCCACCAATAGAAGTTTGCCATGTAGGGTCCCTTTGTTGTTTGAAAAATACCGTAAGAGAGAAACAACCCTCTCAATTAAACTGATTTCTAATTTATTTTGGGCTATATAATTCAAGGGACCAACCCTCAAAAGCCCCTTAGAGGCTGCCGTTGGAGTTGGTCTCAGATACAAGGTTTAATTAGTTTTAACTTGCTCTAAAGCCTCTCTACTATAACTTTATTACATTTTGTTTAGTAACAAATGACATTCCCTCTTTTTCTCCCTTTTTGAAATAAATATTCTTTAGATTTACACAATTTTGTTGTTTTTTAGAACTGTTCATCGAAAAATTTCGTCATATTGTCACTAAACTTTTGTAACTTCTAAGAAATTTCCAATATGTTTTCAAAATTTTACCATATAAATACTAATTTTAAGAGAAAATTTGTATCAATAATATGGATTAAAACATGAAGTTAGATTTTTTTTAAAAAGCTTAAAGCCCAATTTTTTTAAAAAAATTGCAAATAATCAGTCTTGAGAATTGAGCATGTTACCAATTCATGTTATACGGAATTAACACTGAACTATATTTCGTTTAACCGTTAAATTATACATGGTACAAAAAAATTGATGTCGTTTACTACTATATAAATATTGTTGATGCCTTTTACTTGCTTGAGCCCAAGATCAACTCTACCTTCTATTTCCGTAATGAATGACAACATATAATCTTATAACTGTATTAATTTATAATTTTTTTATATGACTCGGTTAATTTCCGCGCGATGCATATTTTGTTTTGAAAAAATATTTTTGATTTGTATTTATGGTTTTATTTTCTTATATTAAATAAATATCAGAAATAGTGAACACACTATTTTCTTATAGTAGGTTTGTATTTTAGTTTATGAGATTAGTGTCATTTTGATACGATGAGTTTTTCTTTGTTTGCACTTTGCACAGGTAAATATGCTTCATAGGATCGGCTGACCTGACCCACTCAAAATTGACTCGATGCGAAGCCACGTAACCGGCAGGGGCATAACTGTAAATAACCATGGAATGTATTTCTCAGACTCTTTCGTGCTATCACTCGCTCATCGTCACCTTCACCTTCACCTACCATTTTTGCCAACAAACGCGAGCAAGAGTTTTGAGCTCCAATGGCGACCTTGTCGATGACTCTGGTGCGTTTAATTTTTCCCTTTTGTACTTTTGATTTTGTTTTACCTTTCCGCTTCTTCTGCTTCTCCTGCTCTAATTTTCGGTTATCATCATAGTCAAATCCGAAGTCGCTCTCAGCTCCTCCACGAAGACTTTCTCCGATCAATACCTCCGCTTTCACATCTACCTCTTTCCGATTGCGCACCAAATCTTCCTTCGATTCAATCTCGTTCTCGTCTTCAACTCCCTTCTCCGCCTCATCGCTCCTCCTTCACACGTCTTATACCAAAAGAAACCACCGCTGTTTCTCTGTTCAATCCAATGCTGAGGTTAGGGATTCTCTCATATCTTGTTAGTCACTGATGTCATTTGATGGAATTGGTTGTTTTATTCAGCTTACTCTTAGTTTTTTTTTTCCATTAGATTTACTAAAAGCTATGGAATCATAATATGATGTGGATTTTGTATTCCAGGTGGTTACTGAACCGCAATCGAAAATAACACACAAGGTGTATTTCGATATAAGTGTTGGCAATCCAGTGGGGAAGTTAGCTGGGAGGATTGTTATTGGATTGTATGGTGATGATGTTCCCCAAACTGTGGAGAACTTTCGTGCTCTATGCACAGGTGAAAAGGGATTTGGCTACAAGGGTTCTACATTCCATCGTGTCATCAGAGATTTCATGATTCAGGGAGGAGACTTTGAGAAGGGCAATGTGAGTTTTTCTGGCTGAATTCCTTGGCAGCACCAGTTTCTTGTTAGCTGACTTGCGGTCCATATTATGTTTCTTTTGATTTACTTTGGTTCATCTTATTTTCTGCCAAATCACAAAGTAAAGTAAGCTGTCTCATATCAGGATGGCAGGATGTTTATTAATTTCTTGGATGTGGTACATAGTATAAGTCAAATCTTTCTCGATAAGGAAGGATGCTTAAGTTCTTACTTGTACGGATTTAGAGTCGCTCTTGAAAGCACATGTTTGGGTACATTAATAGGAAAAAGCCTGACCTTTGGAGAGCTTTCTACAGACAATCTTTCTGATAGCTGGCTCTCTGATTTGTAGATCAGTGGCTTTAGAAGAACAACCCCTGTTAATCTTAGACTTTTGTTCTTTTCTATATAGATAATACCTGGGCTGTAGGGAACTTATATACTGGTTCGTGGGTATGCAACTAGCTGTAGCTCGGTAGAAATATATTGTTATTTTCTGTTTCTGCCCATCTCAGTTACCGAAGATTCTTCTAGTAACTGCTAGGAGAATTCCATAATAATGATACAGAAGTCTAATTGTTGAGCAGGGAACTGGAGGTAAAAGTGTATATGGCCGTACATTCAAGGATGAGAATTTCAAGTGTAAGTCTATCCTTTTTCACTTGTTTCCTTCTTCTTCATTCTCCCCAGCTGTGCTTTAGCATTCATATTTATCAGTGGTAATGCATTTTAACTAAACATTTCTGCATTCTCTTTTTAGCTGAGCTGAGTATAATATATACCAAACCTTCAGTTTTATAAAATTCATGAAAGTAATAATGTGCTATACGCTGCAGTATCCCATGTCGGACCAGGAGTTCTAAGTATGGCAAATGCTGGCCCTAATACAAATGGAAGTCAGTTCTTTATCTGCACTATTAAGGTAAAATCTCCCTCTGGTTAAGGCCTATTGTTAAATTAGAAGTTATACGTAGGCAAGCGAGCATCAACAATAAAGAACACAGGTATTACAGTATATAGAATCCAATAATATAACCTAAAGAGTAGAGTTTTGAAATTGGAAACGAAGAACCATCCAAGCTTTGTTGGGAAATTTAGTGTATATCAAATTAATATGCGATAACGATGTGGACAGACGTCATGGTTGGACGGAAGACATGTGGTGTTCGGGCAAGTAATAGAAGGAATGGAAGTGGTGAAGCTGATAGAGGAACAAGAGACAGACAGAGGAGACCGTCCCAGAAAGAAAGTGGTGATAGCAGACTGTGGTCAACTTCCAATGTCTGAAGCTTAAAAGTAAGATCATTTAACCAAAATCTTGTAGACATGAGATGGAGCTTGTTTTTGCATTTTACAACCCTTTCTTTTGTGTAATGGATTTGTATCCCCTTCTTCCAAAAATTTAAGAAAGAAATAGTATTCCGCTGCCGGGTGTTGAACTCATATTTCATTTCATTGGTTTGTTTCGAAATTAACCATTGTGTTATAGCGGTTCAGTTGCATTACTAAGATACAAAATCTGAAGATTCAAGAGTAGTCGATGCAGTTGTGAAATTGGTCTGTGTAATACAGCGGATTTGTTGGTTTGGTATACGAGCAATTTGTATTTAAAGTCCGATCTCTTCATAAAAAAGTAAGAACAACAATTGAAACAAAAAATATTCCGCTGCCCGGATTTGATCCCGGATTTCATTTTGAGTAGTGAAATTGGCCTGTGTGCTACAGCGGACTTGTTTGATTTATATACGAGGGATTTGTTTTTAAAGTCTGATATCTTATTGAAAACAATACTAATTAAAATAATAAGTATTCCGCTGCCGGGGTTTGATCCCGGATTTCATATTGAGTAGTGAAATTGGCCTGTGTGCTACAGCGGACTTTTTGGTTTTGTATATGAGTGATTTGTATTTAAAGTCTGATATCTTATTGAAAACTAACTAATTGAACCAAAAAGTATTACGCTGCCGAGGTTTGAGCCCGGATTTCAAATTCTGTTGTGAAATTGGCATGTGTGCTACAGCGGACTTGTTGAACATGTATCCGATCAATTTGTATATAAAGTCTGCTTTCAGATTAATGAACAATATAATTACTTGTACCTATCACATGTTTGTATTTTAGTGTTCTTTCTTTTTGGTCAACCTTTTCTAGATACAAGATATCTCTGAATACTAGAAGAGCACACCATAAAAAGAAGACATTTTCCTTGTAGAGAATAAGAGAAACCCCTTTGGTTTATTTATTTATTAAATGGTACATAACCAAATTGCACAAATTAAAGCTGTAAAAAGAGGCGTAGAAAAAGCTTGAATCCTAGATAAATCTATTATCAATGTAAAAAAAAGAGAATACAAACAAGAAAATGTTTTACTGGTCAATACTGACGTCACCCCATTGCACCTTGTGTTTAGCAGCTAGATAATGAGCACCAACAGGACCACGGCTACCATAAGGATAGTACTCAGGGATTCTCTTCTTCTCTTCAATCTCTTTAAGCAATGGAGTGAATAGCGACCAAGCTGCATCAAGCTCGTCACTTCTTATGAACAATCTTCTTTCTCCTTCTATTGCATCTAACAGAAGCCTCTCATATGCATCTGGTATCTCCTTTGAATACCTTGCTGAGTATAGAAGATTCAAGTTACTGCGATCTAATCTCATTCCTAAACCAGGGACCTTGTTGTTGATTTTCAAATAGATTGCTTCATCTGGTTGGACACGGATCACAAGCTCATTTGTAGCTTGATCAAGATCAGAACCAGTATTCCGGTTATACAAATTCCCCGGAACATGCCTGAACTGCACCCTTATCTCTGCACTGTAATTTTACTTATCAGTAAGAGTCAATATACAAAATTCCACAAGTGCGAAGTTCTAGGTACCTACCTCCTGGTGTGTAGTGCTTTGCCCGCTTTCATTAAAAAGGGCACACCGTCCCATCTTGCATTGTCGATGAAAAGAGCAGCAGCTGCAAATGTTGGAGTCAGACTACCTTTTGGTACAGTTTTATCATCGGTGTAGGCAGGATATGTGACTCCTCCCTTTGTGTGGCTCTTGTATTGTCCTATTACCACATCTTCAACTCGAATTGGCCTCATTGAACGTAACACCTTAACCTGAATTGTGCATGAGACTTTCATTATATGTTTTCTTGAATCAAACCCAAATTGCAAAGTGAAAGAAATTATCATACCTTTTCATTTCTGATATCCTCTGCATCCAAACTAACAGGCGTTTCCATGGCAAAGAGGGCTAAGATTTGAAGCAGATGATTCTGCATTATATCTCTTATTATTCCGTAATTGTCAAAGTACCTGAATTAAGCAAAAGAGAACAGGAAGGAAACATAAGCTTTCAATACAGAAGAGACATGAATAGCTAGATAATGGTAAACAGGCACTTTACCCTCCACGTCCTTCAGTGCCGAAATCCTCAGAAAATATAAATTGCACGTTCCTTATGTACTGCCTTGACCATAGCGGCTCAAATATAAGGTTTGAGAATCGAAGAACAGATAAGTTCTCGACTAGCTCCTTTCCTAGGTAATGGTCTATCCTGTAAGAACACATTTTCATTATCATATCAGCCAAGCAACCAATAGTATCATCATTGCAACAAAATATCATATCAGCCAAGCATCCAATAGTATTATCATTGCAACAAAACAAAGCTATAAGTGCATTTATCTTTCACCTAAAAATTTGATCTTCCTCCAAATACTGCTTGAGGGATTTCGTTAAAGCAGCCGAGGTTTCAGAATCTCGACCAAAAGGTTTCTCGACGATAACCCTAGTCCATCCATTGACAGATGAAGCAGAAGTGCTTGCACATTTCACAGCATCTACAAATATATTTGGAGGGATAGACAAATAAAAGAGGCGGTTTGAGATTCTTCCAGCCTACAGAAATACAAAGGATAAGAACCACTATGTAAAAGAAGTAGACTCCAATTTTCTAGTTTACTGATTTGAAGAGAACAAATGTTCAATACCTCATGTTCCTTGAGCTTCTTATCCAATTCAGTAAAATGTTCCTGAGAATCATACTGACCAGAATGGTAAAAACATCTCTTGAGAAATTCTTCCATCTTTTCACCACAGTTTGCCCTGAAATCCAAATGGAACAATGACATAATACTCAGAGTTAATTATCTTCAAAAACCCATATCCAACTGAATTGAAGCATAAAGACTTGTCTTGACAAACAAAAACCGGAAACTTTTCAGTAGCTACAATTGCTAACCTCTTATCAATTCTGCAAGTGAGGGTTTTGCTGACCATGTTTCTAAGTTCAACATCTGTCATCTTACTCCTAGAATATCCAAATATTGTAAAATGCTGCCACACAACAAAATCAAATTGTCAATCACTAGACTTTAATGTGCAAAACACACACACAGGCGATCAAAATAGCAAATCATAGAGAAGAAAACCATCTTCTTGGCAATACCTCAGGGAGACAACCTTCATAGTAAAGGGCGAAAAGAGCCGGGAAAATCTTCTTCTTAGCAAGATCACCAGAGGCTCCAACCACCGTAATACTAACTGTTGACTGGCTTTGACCATCAGATTCTACTCCAACCTTGGCTGCTTCTTGAGATAAAGCTGATAGCACCTCATCTTTCAATCCCTTAAGAGAAGTTTTACTCTCTGATGAATTTGAATTAGTGACTATTGCACCTAACACCCAATCCAAATGTCAGAACAACCCCTCTTCTACTGATATCAATATCACATTTAATTCACATAGACACCTAATTGCCTAATGAAATTGTATTCAGAGATTCAAGTGCAGTTAATAAATAAGCTTGGTTTTAGATTTGGTCAATTCTAATCCGGAAAACAAAGATAGAATGAAACTAACCATCTTGCATAAAGACAGAAGCACGACCAGACTTCCTCTGGAATCTAACACAGAGGTCAAGAGGATTCAATCCTTGAGGAGAAGCAGACAGGAACGAGAGTGATCGATGTCGGTCACCGTTAACCGGTGAGAAAGAAGCCAAATAACCGGAATGATATGATCGGGTGGTGACGGAGGAAGACAAAGCCGCCATCGTCAAAGATACAACAGAGAGATGGCAAATTGAATTGTTGTCTAAAGATGAGATTTTTAGTTAAAAAATAATGATGAACATAAGAAACATCGAAAAAGGATTTAAGGGGCGATACTGCAAATAAGAGAACCTTTTGAGATCTCCCAAAGGTTAAGTCTTTTGTTGTCTAAATTAAAATGCTCACTGGTGTGCTGGTATGGCTACGTGAAGCCCGTCTGCACACAAAAATAATATTCAATTCAACCAATACCTCAAGTGGACCTTTTTGCTTTCTCTTTCTCTTTCTTTTTTTTTCATAACAGAGACATCTCCGAATATACGTTTTCTCAAAGATGCTTTCTTTCTTTCTCTATTTAGCTACTTTCGTAGATGATCATTATGGTTGATGCAAATTTAGTTGGAAGCTGAAGATTTTGCTCTGTTCTGAGAACTTTTCATTTCAAACAAAACTTATGAGTTTACACTCTTTTACATTACAGCCACAACTCTGAAACAGACAAAGAGAATTTCCCGTTTTCATCCCCAATAACGAACAAAAAATCAAATACTCTTCTTCTCAAACTACAACAATTGATAAAAAAAACAGCTCAAACTCGCAGGCTAATAATAACCTGAGCGAATTTCATCTCTCTCTCCTCCCTAACATGATTGATTCTCTCTACCAATACAATAACAAAAAACTACCAAAAACTGTGATTTTGAAGAAGCTCCAAAATTCAGAGAACGAGGGCGACTTTCTCATGAGATATCAGAGGAGATGGATTCGCTATCAAGGGCTCGTAATGGTCTGCTCCACCACCACACCAACCTGAACCAGTGAGATGAGTTTAGTAATTACCAAGTCCAAAAATATGAGATAGATTTGAAGACTTTTTATCAAATGGTGTTTAGTTATTTACCAGTGCCTTTCATGAATAGAAAGACTGGGACTTCAAGAACTTCACTTCTTGGTTTGTGAGGAAGAAAGAACACACAGTTCTCTTCCTCTACCATCCCATCTGATCCATGCGCTTGCACCTATAACACCAACATTTCACAACTTTACTTAGATGTCATTTGGGAAAAAAAAACACAACCAAAGTAACAAACTTGTTACATCAGATAACTACTCACCACATAGATTTCTCGTTTGAACTCAGTGGCTAGACACTCGATTGCTATGTCATCCCCAAACGCAGCTGCACGTCCTTCTCGGTTCTCATCTACAGATAACAACCCATCTTCCGTATACTGCAAGGTAATGATATCATACTCATCCTCTGTTGAGCCTGAAATCGACATGTACTTAGACCAACTAAGTCCATCATTCACCGGAAGACACCTCTCTCTATAGATTGACTCTGCAGCAGTTTCTCTGCAATGAAGAAAAGTAATCAATAAACATTACAAACCCTAGAAATTATAGAACACAATGTCACCTCAAGATTATATCTTTCTTAATCATAACAAGAAGAACAATAATGCTACATTTTGCTTCCTATTTCCCCTAATCATAAAAACAAAACATCAAGGTCGATACCAGATCTGAGTCCATAGTTAGCAAAAGTACCTATGCATCCCAATCTGTAAAAGCTCTTCAATGGCGGAATCAAGACTCTCACGTTCATCTTTTTTCGCCAACAACTTCTCTTCCTGGACAATATGAATCCCCCAACCACTCTTCAGATCCGGCGAATACATATGCCTAATCGCATCCGTAATAACCTCCTTCTCTTCCTCGCTAGCAGATCTGAAATCCTCCAAAAACCTCCTCACCGTCCGCCGCCGTAAATCTCGCGCGTCGATCCCACGCGCCTCCATAGCCTTCTGAGAAGCGGTGAACAAACAGTTCCCGTCGGAAGAAACCTCTCCGCCGTGAGAGAGACGGAAAACGACGGAAGCAGAGGATTCATCTTTACCAGGATGTTTCCACAACACACCTCTCGCGTGTAGCCGGCTCAGATGCCGTCTTTGCGCCTCCTCCAATCCAAAAACCTCATCCCAAGCGGTGGTAGTTGCGGCGGCCATTGTCTTCTCAACCGCGTCCACCGCCGCAGCAGCCGCGGATTGGTCAACAAGATCTACATCTTCGAGAGACACGGCGACTGTAGAAGGTTCTCTCCAAGGAACCGTTGGTGAAGGAGATTGAAATGTCGCCGTTGAATCACACAAAAGCTTTCCCATTTCTTAAAAGATTATTGCCAAAAACTCTGGAGATGTCGTCTTCTTCGTTCTCTTTCTTCCAAACCAAAACTGCAAGAAGAAGAGAGAGAAACAGAGAAGAGGAGAGAGAGAGAAATGTACAGTTATGGGCTCAACGGCTAGATATGGGAGGTGAGAGAACACGACTGTTGAAGTTAACGGTCAGATCTAAGGAGACTAAACGCGGGAGAGGAAAGAATAACACGTGGCGTTACCTAAATGGCTTCTTTTAACCCGCTCTGACTAACGAATGGCTGAGGCTTGACCGTGTTCCGGTGGACCACGCCACTCAAAAACATTAACCCTAATTCTTAATTTTTTAAAACTAAATCCTGTCGTTTTATTAGCTGGCGCATCATACTCTAACGTGCACATGGTGACTCCTTTTTGGTAGATTGCCAATTATAGAGAGACACATCAGCTTTTAGTAACGGATTGGACCAATGAGAGAGCTCGCTCACACGTATGAGTTGTGTCAGGGATGGGGCGAGCTGCGCCACATGTGCTGATTTGTCTTGGACGGCGTGAATAACGTCGTGAATCGCGCGTTAAAGTACGGGAACGGTATTTTTTACCTATAACGGCTAGTAAAAAGGAAATCTTTTGGTCTTCCCCTTTTTAGCCTATTCGAGTGTTAAAAATTGGTTGAATAACCTGATGAAAAAAAAAAAATTGGTTGAATAACCTTAAGGACAAGAAGTTGTAGAATAAAGATCCAGAGTTAATGTTATAATATAGGGATAAAACTCCTAATAATGTATACATCAAATGAAATAAAATGAGAACTGTTTTTTTTGTCTTTGTTTTTAATCTTGTACAAAATATCGAATTGAAGTAGTAGCAACTAAATATTTTTCATGTGTATTTCATATCCAAGTTTTGAAGTGGCTCTTTTAATCGAAAATAGTTTAGTGAATCCGATTGTTTTAGATGGCAAGATCGATTATGAAAGCCAAAAGAGCATTTATTTCCGAGTTGAGAATGTTGTAATGGACTTATAATGTTGTAGAAATATGACTGAGTTGATGGATGTCGTCAGTGAAGATCTTAGGTTCCCTATAGTTGAAGGCCAATGCCAAATTTATGCCCAGTCACATTTAAGTTTTACAAAATTTCTATTGGATATGTGATCAGAGTAAAGATGGGTTTTAATATTGAAAGCCCATATATACATGGGCCTATTTTTATGCCCCAATAGCCCAGGTACATATATTAAATACTGTACTCAAATCCATCCGAATCTCAAAAAGGATAAAGAGCATCTTTGAGAAGACAAGCTAATCATTAGGAGCAGCTCTGAATGAATGATTTGGAATCTTGGTAAGGTAAAGCTTAAATTTTTTAATAGATTTGCTGCTAAGAAATTAAGAACCTATTAGCAAAAAATGTTCAATGGTCTCTCATATCATATGCACTTATGCAGACACTATGATTGATGACCGAGATAACAAACAAAAACAGAAGATATGTGTAATCAATAGTACGTGTTTAAGTATTTAACACATTCTTCTTGAAAATAATAAAGATCCCAAAATGTATTAAAAAAAATTGGAAACGACCTCCTCTATTTCGTTTAACATATGAATAGCTTCAATAAATTATTTACTGTAACAACATTTATTCCTCTGTAAGACATTTTCTATAAACAGTGATAAAGATTGATAAGACAAATTCACTATGCCAGAGTATCCGCAACTTGACTTGTTCACATTTGTATACATTCATAAACACTAGTTTGCATTAAATTCATGAAAAAATAACAAATAATGCTGAGTTTATAAATTATTTTACCAACCTTTCTTATATACAATTAAAATTTTCAAATCAACTCGTGTATAAAGTGTACATAAAAATAGTAAATTTCTGTATATACATGAACGAATAAACAGTTGTATTAAGAAAAAAACACATAAATGTGGTAAGTTTTATCTTTATTTTTCAGTCGTATCCAAAGAATACGACGAAACACACAAAAAAAAGTATGGAAAGAAAAAAGCAAGAACTTACATAAATTGGTTTATAGAAAGAAAAAATAAAGGTGGGCCGTATAATTGGAGTCCAAATTTCTTAAATAATTATTTTATGTCTTCACTTATCTAAAAAATAAAATAAATAAATCTTCTCTCCACTGACATTGGTAAAGGCATAGAAAAAAGAAAAAAAAAACTGTTCTTCATCATCATCGTCTCTCCCAAGAAAAACCATGAAAATGAAGAAGAAAGGAAAAGTTTATCCATCTCCTCCTCCTCCTCCTCAATCTTCATCATCTTCTTCTTCTTCGAACCATCTCAACGAAGAAGATGATGATTCTCTCTCTGTGTTGAAGCTTCTTCCAGCGACGATTTTGGTTCTTGTTTCTGTTCTCTCCTCTGAAGAAAGAGAGGTTCTTGCTTACTTAATCACAAGAGGAACCACCATTTCCGATAGAGGAAACTCTTCTTCAAAGAATAAGACGAAGAAGAAGAGCAACAAATCTAGCAAAAATCACAAGCCACCAGTTTTCGATTGTGAGTGTTTCGATTGTTACACTAACTACTGGTTTCGTTGGGATTCTTCGCCGAATCGTGAGCTTATCCATGAAATCATCGAAGCTTTCGAGAATCATCACGGTGAAGAAAACTCTGCTTCTCGGAGCAAATCTAAGAGAGGTAAGAAGAAAGAGAAACCGGGTCGTCGGGTCACTGATTCGGATAGTAAACCGGCTCTTCGGGTCACGGATAATGGTGATAAGGATTCTAAACCCGTCGTGGAGCCAATGAACGAGACCACTGTTTCCGAGAGTAGCCACGTGTCGTCACCAGTTAGATTGAGTGAAGCTGAGGTGGCAGAAGGAGAACCGGAGGATGAGATTGTTGTTGAAGAAGATGGACAAGAAGAAGAATCGACGGTGGTGGTTTTTCCGGCGGCGGCGAGTAATGTGACGGGACACAAAGGGTTGGCGAGGAAGGTATTACCGGACGTGTTGGGTTTGTTCCATTCCAATTTTTGGAGGCTTTGGAATCCGAACGCGTAAAAGCATCGACCGGAAAAAAGTTATGCTTTTTTTAATTTTTTTGTTGTTGCTGTTTTCAGGAAAAATAATCTCATCTTTTGCTTTCATTTTGTTCTTCTATTCTCGAAAAATACATGACTACTTTGGGGTTATGTTTAATATTCTTGGTTGAAAAAATGCAGCTCTTTTAGCCACCATTTCTCTTTATGAAATTCTCTAACAATGTGTGATTATTGTTCTGTTGGCCAAAACTATTTCTGCGGATATACATGAAAGATTTGCAATGTAGTTGATGTTTTGCATTTTCAAGTTCTTTTGACTTGCAATTTTTGTGTTTGGTGGTGAGACTCTACTCTTTCTAGGCGCTGTACACCGAATTTGAGATTTTTTTATTTGAGTGTTTTTTTTAGCTTAGGAACAAAGTTTGTGGATTAGGTAGACTGTTTCGAAGAGTGGGCCAACAAATATTTGCCTTGTGATTAAGCCATCCTCATCTCATAGTGAGAGAGTGTGTCTCATTCTTCTATTTATCTATCCATTTATAGATAGATGTGTTGTTAACTGGTTTATGTGGTTTCATTAGTAATAGTTACGTTGTAACTGCTTTATCATTTATTTATTTTTACGACTCCAGAAATGAAGAAGATGAAATCAAAGTTCTGTTTCTACTACCGTGTTACAACGTAAAGCAACAAAACATTTGGTTACGTTTATATAGGAAACCAAAATTGCCAAATTTAACCAAGGCTTGAACAAAACTTTAATCAGTTTCTTGTTGTTGTTGGGCCCAAAGCTACCTGTTTTACCAATCAAATCTGTTCTTACTTTGTCAATTGTCACAAACCTTGACTTAGTTCTTAAATCACTCACCAAAAACTCTGATTCTCAACCCAAAACAAGAAATAAACTTGTACTTAACTGCCAAAGGCTTGTTGAGCCTAACAACAAATATTGGCCCACATAACAGGCCCAAATCTTACAAAGCACCCAACCCTTTTTTTTTAGCACCCATCCCTTGAGTACTTTTTTCATTAATGTTCTTTTCCAAAAAGATATAGAGGCTGCGAGATGTGAAAGAAAAAAAGTGAGATTGCAAAAGAACACGTGCGTCTTCCAAGAATTTTCTTAGGGGTTATATAATATTCAAACATTTGATCTCTTTGATAATTGTCCAACCTTTTCTTTTTACTTTGTGCTTTTGAATGGTCAATCAAACATGGACTAACAACAGTAAATGGTGAGCTACTTTTGTTTTCCTAATTGAAATTGATTAATAATTGGTAAATGGTTTCAACTTCAAACCTCGGAAGAATAATCATCAAACACGTTTGCGCCTCTTTGTTTACCTTCTACAAGGACTTAAAGTTTGACCAAAATTCCTCAACTACATACGAATGAATATACACTGACGTCCGAAAACAAACCATGAAAAGTACTTTACTTCTCATTAAGCCAATGAAGAAGAAAAAAGTAGCAATATACTCGTCCTAAGCTTTTTTTTTTTTGCTATGAATGTTGTTATCATTATAAAAATTAAAAGAGTTTAGCTTTACTGAGTAAGGGCCTATTGTTTTGAATCTTTGGCCAAAAAAGTTGCGGAATCGTTTGCGTCTGTGGTGATCATGTTTATGATCTCTCTGTCAATTGTGTCGATATACGTCATTAGTTATATCTTGGTATTTATTCAATAAAACCATCAAAAACTGTATTTATTCATCATGGAATCGGTATTATATTAAGTTATAACCGTATCTCACCACAACGACATCAACATCTTTATTCTTTGTTTTAGAAAGCAATGGAACGAAGAACAGATTCAAACTACTTCTCTTTTTTCCACGTGTGTAAATAGTCAATAAATTAGATGGTCCAAGGATAAACTCGTATTTGTATATACAAATATCGAAAACGACTTGTAGTGTGTTTAAGAGCCAATCTAACAATTTTATATGTGTGGATTCAAACATTGAAGACTTTGATTGATCAATTCAAAGAAGTATGCATTTATTATATGCACGGATAAAATGATGACGTTCGACAAAAAAAAAAACGTAAACCTCATATGACGTTCGGATAAAAGAAAAACGTAACACGTACACGACGTCATTGGAGAGATCATTCGTCCGTTCGTAATAATCTTCCACAATCCAAAATTCTGTGTTCTACGTCGGTGCATGCATCGTTTTTTTGGTTATTCTACTTCAATGAATCGCGAAAAGCAGAGTGAGTAATTGATTCTTACGTCAGATCACCAATAAGTCTTTCCTTCCTAATTTGCAATATCTATTACAAAATCTTTATTAATGCGCAGTTTCAAAGCACTCTCAATAGCATACATTCTTGTGTAGATCTGATCCTTATCCATATATATATACATTTAATTGATTATTACTCGTGAAAACTCAGTAAACTATCTTGAGAAAATTGCCTATATCTTTTAAGAAATAAGATTAGGGGTACATAAAACATTATCTTACAAATGTAATTATGTAAAATGTTTAATCCTTACGTGTCGTCTACGACACTACCCCTCTTTAACGATTAGCAGAGGGCCGCCTCTTCGTCTTTGACTTCATAGTCTACCATAAATATGTCTATATATTTTAGACTAAACTTTATTATGTTTTCACAAAGATATCTTAACAAACTCCAATCAATTATCAAACAAAAAGAGAGGAACAAAATTCTTCTTCTTTTGGAATTCAGGTGGATCGGTCTGTCTCGTTGTTATAATCAAGATTCCACAAATAATTAGGAATATGGAGGGATATGATAATGGGTCGTTGTATGCTCCTTTTTTGTCGTTGAAATCTCATTCGAAACCAGAGCTGCATCAAGGCGAAGAAGAGAGCTCAAAGGTTAGATCAGAAGGTTGTTCGAAAAGCGTGGAGTCGTCGAAAAAGAAGGGGAAGAAACAAAGGTATGCGTTTCAAACAAGGAGCCAAGTGGATATTCTTGATGATGGTTATCGATGGAGGAAATATGGCCAAAAGGCCGTCAAGAACAACAAGTTCCCTAGGTTCTTCTTCAATTCTCCCTTCTTATTTATTCATTGCTTACAATTGCTATATATTTTATCGAACATATAAAGAAAGAGTTAAGAGTTAGACATGCATATATATGCTTTAGCCAATTCGAATCAATCTCCAATTAATGTGTATATGTATCATTCACATCGGCCCTAGATTGATCTTAACTATTCTGCAATATGTGTTTTGATTAATTTATCGTTTTCATCTTCTATAGCTAGCCGAGATACATGATCTATTTGTTTCTCTATCTAATAATTAATCAATATTTAATATAAATACACTTTTGGTCAACAAATCATAGAAATGTGCTTTTGTGAAGAAATTTGATGATTAATTACTCTTCTAAAAGACTCGATGAATATATGTATATCCTATTCACATTTTATTCTAGATTGATCTTTACTAATTGATTGGGATATGGATATGGATATTGATTTTTTTTTTTTCTAGTCTATGTAGCTAACAATCAGCGATTAAAAATGAAAGTCTTTTGGTAGACATTTTTCTTCTTATAATTTGGATTCGGGAACATATATGTGACAGTTAATTACTCTTCTAAGAGATTCAAAAACAGTTATTTGCATATAGAGAAGTGAAGTGTTTTGAAATATAACTAATGGTTTATATATATAAATGTGCAGGAGTTACTATAGGTGTACATATGGAGGATGCAATGTGAAGAAGCAAGTGCAAAGATTAACAGTGGACCAAGAAGTGGTCGTGACAACCTACGAAGGAGTGCATTCGCATCCCATCGAGAAATCCACCGAAAACTTCGAGCATATTCTCACTCAAATGCAAATCTACTCTTCTTTCTAGTTAATTCTCTCAAAATCTTTTATACCTTATTTTAGAGCCTATAATTCTTAGAGCTCATGTTGTAAATTATTTACAAAAATTAGAATGTTACATTTTACGTGTGTTGAAAAGAAAAACCATGCATGATCTGATGATCAGCTGAAGTTTGTATCCTAATAATTTTTAATAAAAATTTCAAAAATTGAGTGTAGTCTATTACTGATAGCAGCATATAATGCACATATTAAATTTCAAACAACTGTTGCTAAACATATTATTACGGTTATCTGATAAATAGTAATACTAATGGTTAGGCGTTAATAAGATATGTCATAGTCTCTAACTACCCACCGAAAGTTGTAAGAAAACTACATGAGGTATGGGAATCTGAAAGTTAGCTAGGTAAGTGACAAGAAAGTAAAAAATATCAACGGAGAAAATGACTTTACAATTCTTAAAATTAAATCAGTAACAAAATAAACCCATTTTGCTAGTTAATTCTGCTATCAGCAATGATGCTCTTGAAACAGTGACAAGAGAGTCATTGTTCTTCAGCACCGTCGCATCAGTTCTTGAGTAATCCAGTGTCTTTTTTGCATGTAACCAACCATCTTCGTGTAAATGTATGTAATTGAGCCTGAAATCTTTATTATCAATATCAAGATGCAAACCGTTTGGATTTGGATTCAAAAATTTGGATAAAAGCTTCACAATTCAACTTTCAGTTGCTAACACAAAACAGGAGTTACTGAAACAAACACCAATTTGATCTAAACTGTTTCATAAACTTATTATAACCATGCTCCAAAAACGTAGCTCTCTTGACTTACAAAACATTCAAGAATCACAAACCAAGAAGATACTGGAATCTAAGAAGTTTTGATCTTTAGATCCGAGCGGATTCTGCTTCCATATACTTACAAATCCTCTCCATAACCTCTCTTCCTTTAGCGCTATTCTGCATGAATTTCTCTGCGCACTTCTGTTCAACCTTCTCAGCCATTGAGGCCAGAGCCGACAAGGGTTTGATCCGAATGCTTGTCTCCTGGCTACAAACAGTCCAGGCTGATGGATTATCTGGATGCGGATCATATCTTATCCTCTCCTCCACTTCAATGAACTTTTTGAGACTAATGTTCTTTGTTGTTAGCTGGAAAACGAAATAGTTGAGACATCTTAGCTAATCCAAACACTCATCTATGGATTGTTGTTTATGACTTCCAACTACTAAGAGATACTTCATGGCATGCTAATCAAGTTCCAATGAAACAGATCACAGCAAACTAAAACAAGTTCCTTATCTTACAAATTAGGCAACTTCTTACTAGAACAAATCCTTGGTTGCTATATAAGCTAATCTAATCACTCATCAACGGTTGTTTACGCCTTGTATCTACTAATAAATACTCTATCCCAATCAGAGCATAGAGAAAAGCCGATGATACCTGCATAGAACGTGATTTGCCATCTACAACTGTTGATTCAACACAGTGACAGATGTCCTGACCAATGATCCTATGGAGAAACCATGGACCAGGAGCATGGATGGTGAGAGCACGCGTGGTGTGGAGTTTCCCGGTCTCAGTGTCGAGTTTCCTGTTCAAGGTATCGACTTCAAGGATGTGAGAAAGGATGCGTTTGTTTTCAGGGTCTGCAAACTTCCTCCATGAAGCAGCACTCACCCGCTCCCACGGATGCTTGTAAACATGCTCTTGTCTGTATGCTTTTACCATCAAGAATCTAAACCCAAATCATGAATGTTTTGTGTGAATAGGTGAAAGTGTAAACGAGATATTTTACTACAACAAATAAAAGATTTCTCAGATAAGGATCTAACCACATGATTTGGTCTGCAAAACATTGTTTTTAGCTATGAGGATTGATAAATTTCAACAAACAAAGACGAAGAACACTAACAATTTGGAGAATTTAAACATTGATTTCGTAAATAAAATTGATCTAATTACGGAAATTCTAATTTCAAATTCGGGAATATTCTTCAACGATTCCGACATCGGCGTGAATCAAAACGCACTTAAGAAACACGAAAGAAGAATGGCAGTTTTTGGTACTGTGCTAACAAAATTGAAGGAAACAGAAGAACAAAGAAACGTAATTTAACAGTTGACTCGATTGCTAATCGAGATTTAAAGGAGATTGTGGAAATTGGGAGGAGAGAAGTACCTTGAGAGGTCGGCAAATTCAAGATCTTGGTGAGCTTCGAGAAGTAATAATGACCCAAAAGTGGAGGACGTGACGAGAGTAAAAATAGAGAGGAAGCTAATCAATGGCGGTGTTTATAGAGAGAGACTTGCGGCTTATGTTTACGAACCACGATGTTTCTCTCTCTCAGTCTCTCTCGTAGACGGCACTAGTTTTTGGGCCTTTATTAAGCCCTATTCAGAGACCTCATTCATTATTGGGCTTTAATTGTGTTGAAAAACTCATAATTTATTGTCATACTCTGTGACTTTTTTTCCTTAAATGTTTTTCTCATTTTCTTATATACATAGTAATTATACTAATTTTCTTAGATTATGCAAATTATGCAAATGCATGCAGCAAAAAAAGGATTAGGCAAAAGCATGGATGTCCAATGTGGTTTTTGTTAAGTTTGGTTCAAACATTTTCAACACAAGGGACAAAAACCAGACATTTGTGTTACTGTTTCAAGGCATTCAAGATCTGAAGGTAACAAGAAGTATTCATGTTGCAGTTAATGTTACACATTTTGAGTTTGATTTTTCCTAAGCAACTTTCTATGCCGCTTTAGAGCCATGTTTTCTCGACCATTTGTATTTTGTAGTCTGATGTTCTCAGCCATTTGTAAAAAAAGTCATTTTATAAGCTATGTTTGAGAGCCTCTTTGGTATTATTGAGTTAAGCAGTTTATATTAGAGATATAGCAGTAACAAAATACAGACCGGTTATCAAAAGAAAAACAATTTTACCTAAGTAAAGTAAATCAACTACTTCAAACCGGAATCCTATATGTTTTATACGACGGTTGGGGGACTAGCTTCGACCGGCCGTGTGAGAATATCAGTCATGTAACTCCGAATTTCAGGTATAATTTGCTTGACAAACTTTGCAAACCTGCATTAGGTAAATCAATCGAAACTTGATGAGTGAAATAGAAGTTAAATTTCCCAAAAAAATTATAACGATGTAATGATTTTGCATACCATAATTGAGAGCTGAGCTTAGTGAAATGCTCAAGAACAAAGAGCGTGCAAGCTCTTCTTAAGGCTGAAGCATTGAATGTATCTGCTAACTCATACATCTCTGGTATGTTATCCAGACAGATTTCCTGCACAAGTAAAGTCCATCTTATTAAAAACACACAAGAGAGATTAGTCCTTCTGTGCAGAAAAATTAAGACCTTGGTTTTACGTTTGTTACCTGTGCAATGGTGTATTCACATTGACGTTTGAGACCTTCGAGAAGATATTGATCAGCTGCTACAAGCAGATCTTTTGCCAAATGTTTGGCGATGTTAATTCTTCCTGAGTAAATGAACTTCATCATAAGCTCAAACACTTCCCATCTTATATTTGGTATCTCCACATTTTGAGCATTGCGTTCCTATATCCAGTTCTCAAAGTTAGTTAGATGATATTCTGATGAGATAAGTTACCACAATCGTGATTCAGTAGCTTACCTTGTAAAGACCATCAAACATTGCACGAAATATATCAGAGGAAGCTACCAAGCCAATCTTGTGTGCATAGAATTGTTTACCTAACATAGGACATGGATATACTCATTAAAGAATGTTCTCACCGGTGGATTCTATAGAATCATAAATGGGGTTAAATGTTATACCATCAATTAGGAATGTGACATCGGACATAGTGGGGTTGTTCACGAATTTTTCACCCAGAAACACCTTCAGTATAATAATCAATAACAACAAGTCAAGACCTCAAATCACAAATTATTTGATGCTTGAAAGAAGAAATGGAGATTTTTTTACCTGTTGTGTGGGTGAACAAGGAGCTGAATCCTCTGGTGCAAAGGATGTAGCTTTTTTAGCTAACTCGTATAAAGCACTTGAACTATATCTCTGCTGCTTATTGCTTGAGAAATAGAGAAGTTCCAACAAAAACTCTACTCCTGCATAAGTAATACTTCAATAGATCAGAAACAAAAAACCACAGAAAATTTTATTAGAAAATGAAATTCTGAATATATGAGATGCTTACCATTGTTATCAATAAAGATTAATTTTCCATCTTTAGGGTCACAAAGATGTGCAAGAGCCAGAGCAATTCGTATTTGTACTGTCTTCTCAGCGGTTCTCATTAGGTACAATAATTGGTTTAGTACCTAAGAAGGTTGAGACATCAGGGGATTAGAAACATCGCAAAACATAATTGAGACCCAGAAGTTCTAACAGAAGTAGGTACTCACAGGTCCGTGAATCTTGTTCTGCAGCCTCTTCAATGTCCGAACCACACAATCTCTAGTCGGCTGCAAATAGATTACTTACAATTAAAGTTTGAAATTCTTATTAGATTGGTTTTGCAAATATAAGCAGTCAAATGCATACTTGGACAGTAAAGTTGTCATCTTGAAGCTTTTGAATACCTCCAGCCTTTATGAAATCTGCTACGTTTTCCTATTGACGGGAAAATTAATTAAGTACTCACGGTATGTCAAGTAAGCAAAGAGTATAGCTACATATAATACTATTCATTGCGAGTCGAGTTTACCTCGTTATCTGCAAGGCCATACAAAGCAAAGGCAGCATTGTGTTGCACAGACCCCGTTTTCACATCAAGAAGATTTAGTAGTGAGATGATGCCTCCTCTATGTGCAATGCCAGCTTGATTGTGTGCGTCCTGCAACATTCAAAACATACAATTTTTGTTTTATCACAAAAGGTCTGATTTAACAATCATCTACAAAGAGTCAGATATTAAAAGCAACAAAACATTCACATGCTAATTCAAAAACATATATACCTGAGCCAAACGACCAAGAGCAAAAGCTGACATTTCCACGACCTGCTCATCTGATGATTCAAGCATCTTAATCAGTGGTGTAATGGCACCTCTCTGGGCAATGTGCACCTGCATGATCATGTTGCCAGTTATGTTAAATATGTTCTCTCTAGTTAGAATCCATTCAGTTATATCGTAGAAAAAAACGAGTTTGAGTGAACATAACATGTGCTAATATTATAGTACAACAAGAAAGAGACAATCCCATACCTTGCAATCTGAATCAGGCGCAGCAAATTGACCTATTAATAATGCTGCTTCTCTCTGTGTTTCCAAACAAGTGGAGCTGTAGCAGATATCATGAAAAACAGTTACAAAACATAATTCAAAATTTCAAGAGCTAGCATCTGTTCCAGCAGAAGTAGAAAGAAAGTAAAATAAGCATACCTAAGTAGACCAATTACTGGTTGTAAGGCACCAGCACGGATAACCTCTTTCTTGATGTCAGGAGATGAGTGGACAAGATTTCCAATTGCCCCAATCTGAAAGTCCATAGTACATTAGAAAGAACTGAACAAATCAAACCAATTGCAACGATCTAAAGCAAGATGAAGAACTAACCGCTTCCCCGTGAACGGTAGAATCTTGTGATTGAAGCATCAATACAAGTGTGGGTAAAGCATTCAACTCCACAATCTACATAGTTGCGCATTATGTGAGAATCATGCCTTTCATAAGCCTAAACAAAACATAATCATAGTAAAAACATACTTGACTCTTGTTCTCGTCGTTTCTAAATGAAACTGTTCGCAAGGCCCCTGCCGCAGCCCTCTGTACTTTAACATCCGGAAAATTGAGAAGCTCAACAAGTGGTGCAATGCCACCTTCAACCCTGTAAAGCATTTTTAAAAGGTGTCAAGTGAAAACAGCTAGTCATCACCATAACCAGTAAGGATCATGAGATATTAGTACCTTATATTTGTTTTAATCCTTGGATTGTCATGAGCAATGTTAGTAATTATATCAGCGGCTCTCCTAATAACAGCATTAGCAAACATGCATTCACCACATTCCCCACGTCTCTTCAACAACTTCACGGTGGGAACTATGGCTCCAGCATCCACAATAAGCTGCTGGTAACCAGGCTATTTAACAGAGAAAGCTAATATCAATATACATCAATCCAAGCTAAGTACATCTAAGATAGTTGCAAATCGCCCATTTCAAAAATTCTAATGTTAACTTCCAACAGAGATTGAAATTACACAACATCTCATCCACAATTTCATCAAAAACAGCGAAAGAAGGGTTACCTGAATCGCAGCAATAAGTCCAAGAGCAAGAGCACAATCTTTCTCTAGCTTGTGCTCGCAAGATTTGGGAACATTGCCACAAACTACCAAAGGGGATTCCAGATATCTCACCAAAGCAGGGATCGCTCCATTTTCCACGATGATTTCAACATTTTCATCTATATAAACAGATGAGAAAATCAATTAAGCCAAAAAAAAACACTTCTAGGTCTCGCCTTACTGAAAATCAAAGTACTATGGGCAAGAACAAAACAATTTCTATGTAGAATCCAAAATTAGAGTGAATCCGTTGTCGAGAATTGACTCAAAATTGAGCAACTCAAGGACGAACAAGCAAAGAGAGTAACACGTTTTCAGTTTTAGCCGCCGATTAGAGGTAAAATGAAGAAGTACGGTACCGATTTTAGCCAAATCGGCGATATCAGCAGCAGCTTCTTTGACAGCTTCGTGATCAAAATCAGGATCTGAGAAGCTGGAGTTAAGAACCTCGACGTGACGGCGAATCGCGACGACGAGATCTATGGGTTCGTCGTCAATATCAATAAGTTGTGTGACGATTGGCGCTCCATCTGTGTTGTGACTGAGTTTTCGCTTCAAGTTTCTGGCGGCGAGGCGTGTTGTTCGCTGGCGCTTGGGATGGTTCTCCATTGGCGGATGGTTTGATATCACCGGCGCAGTAGAAGATTTGACGGAGAATTTGAGCGGTGCTTTGAACGATTTTGAGATTATCATCAGGAGTGGAGAGAGCGTTTTCTTTATAATACCAAAGCCTATTTGGCGGGGTTTTGAAATTTAGTTTTTCATTTGGGAGCCAAATTTCCCTCCTTCCACTCAGAGGGAATTTATTATTTTCTTCCATTTTTTTTGTTATTTTTGGTCAAAAAGATTTTTAAATTATTTTCTCATTAAAACACTAATAAAAAGGCTAAACTAAAAATAAAAATCCTACACATATGGTGAAATTAAAATTTTATTTTTGATATATTGTCCTAGCACAAATTTTAATATATTTTCTAAAAAATATAATCTAACTTTTGGATAATTAACTTTTTAATTCATCCAAAAATTGTTTTGGATTGGGATATCTTGATTTTAATGATCACATATTCAATATAGATCTACAAATATATCAAAAAAAAAATTTCCATGTTTTGTTAATTTATTAATAGAATTCATATAAACTAGATGATAACGTAATCAACACGTTTTATTGATATAGTTAAGTATCTCTTTTTGATGGTTTCATGCCAAATTTCTAGTTCATCTAACTGTTGATCTTGCATTTAATTCACAAGTTATTTATCATTGTTAGTCTAAAAGAAGTCTAACTAACCTCGATGTAATGTCAAAATCAAATATGAGAACCAAAATCTTTTTTTTGTTGTTGCTGTGTGTTTCAAATTTGCTCTGAAATTTCAAATTTGCGAAATATTTGAAAACTATGATGTATTCAATTGTTATTTTCATGGATTATTATGAAATTCTTTTACCTCAAAAGTGGACTTGTTTCTTTTTCGCTTGTTGTTGAGATTGCTCCCATTCTTTATGTTGCTAATGAGCTTGAATCTAGTAACGCTAGGTTGACTTATTGGTATAAGTTTTTCTATAAACTCTTTTCTAACATTTTTTATTATTTTGATATTTAATTTGTTGTTTATCTGTCAATATAAAAAATACTTACATCGACAATAAAAAAAAAGTTTACTTAGGCAATACTCATTAGTACAATTTGTACACATTCAATCACGTCATCTTTCATAATATTGATATTATCCAATGATACAAAAACATAAGAGAACATTAGTAACTCTTCTAACACTAAATATATAAAATCAATGTTCAAAAATGAAAGCTCAACAAGATAAATAGTCTAATTGAAATAAAATTTTATGGTCCCTGGTTAGGGGATGTATAGCCTAGACTTGTTCATTTAAGAAAAAAGGTTCAAAAGAGGCACATATGAAAAAACAGTCTAATTGGTTTTTGGTTTGATTTGTCTGAATATGTGTTCTTATTCAATGGTGAATCCAAAAGATCTATATTAGAAACTTAGAAATCTACGATGGAGAAAAATTGTTTATTAAAATCCAACGTGTTATTATTAAAGTTATTTGTGATTACCGCAAACTTTAGATCAAACCATAAGCCCATTTAATCTAACCAAAGGTCAATATATCTTTTTTTCTTTACGGCCAAATATCTTATTAATATAAGAAGAGTTTGCTACATGCTTTGGTTAACCCAGGAGATTACATATGGTGATTCCTGAATTCTAGCGTATTTGTAGCTTCTTTAAAATTTGGTTTTCATTTAGGAGGCAAAATTAAATTTGTTCCCTCGTTCCACTTGGAGCGCCCTCGTTCCACTTGGAGCGCAAATTTGAGTAATCTTTAAAACACAAAAAAAAAGTTAAAAACGCTAAAAAAAAAAAAAAAAAATCATACACATATGGTGAAATTGAAAATTTTCTTTTGATATCCAGTCCAATTGCAGCGCAAATTGAATATTTTTTTATAAATATAATCTAGTTTTCGGATGGTAAAATTTTTAATTTATCGAAAAACTGTTTTGGATTCAGATATCTTGATTTTAATGATCACATATTCAATTTAGATCTGCAAATATATCAAAGATTGTTTTACGTGTTTTTGTAAATTTATTAATAGAATTCATATAAAACAAATTTCTAGTTTACCCAATTGTTGATTTTGCGTTTGCCTCATTGATTCACAAGCTACTTATCATTGTTAGTTCAAAAGAAGTCTAACTAACCTCGATGCAATGTCGAAATCAAATATGAGAATCAAGATCTTATTTCCTCTGAAATTTCAAATTTGTGAAATATTTGAAAAACTATTATGCACTCAATTGTTATTCATGGATTATCATGAAATCCCTAGCCATTTACTACTTATAATTTTAATCTAACAAATGGTAATTAGTTGCATTTCTCAAAATAAACATGGATGTTAATTGCCAATGCAATAATTTTCTCCTTAGATTAACTTAACATTGCGCTATACCTCAATAGTGAACTTGTTCCTTCTCCACTTGTTGTTGAGATTACTCTCATTCTTTGTGTGGTTATTGAGCTTGAATCTAGTAAAACTAGGTTGGCTTATTTGTATAAGTTTTTCTATAAACTCTGTTCTAACTTTTTTTGTATTTTGATATCTAATTTATTGTTTATTTGGCAACATAAAAAATATTTATCTCGGCAATAAAAAAATACTTACCTATGCATTACTCATTAGTGAACAATTTATACACATTAAATCACGTCATTTTCATAATACTAATATTATCCAATGATACAAGAACATAAGAGAACATTAATAACTCTTCTAACACTAAATATATAAAATCAATGTTCAAAAATGAAAGCTCAACAAATATAAATAGTTTAATTGATATAAAATTTTATGGTTCCAGGCTAGGGGGATGTATGGCCTATACCTGATCATTAAAAAAAAAGGTTCAAAAGGGTCACATATGAAAAACAGTTTAAATGGTTTTTTGATTTGATTTGTCTCAATACGTGTTCTTATTCAATTGTGAATCCAAAATGCCTAAACTATAAATCTACGATCGAGAAAAATTGTTTATTAAAATCCAACGTGTTATTATTAAAATTATTTTCGATTACCACAAAAATTGGATGTGTTAACACATCAGCTTGGTCTCTTATTAAGTCGTCATCTAGAGAATTGTTTAACAAAATCAGCAGATGAACACGACTAAACTATCAATGAATAGACTCTTTGAACTGGTACTGTAATTGTTAATGAGTAAATTTTGTTACAAACGTTGGTGTTTAGGTAATCAGAATAATAAAGCGCAAACTTTAGACCAGATCCTAAGCCCATTTAATCTAACCAAATGTCAATATATCACTTTTTTACGGCCAAATATCTTATTAATATTAGAAGAGTTTGCTACATGCTTTGGTTAACCCAGCAGATTATATATGGTGTTTCCGGCATTCTAGCATTTTTCGCTAATATATGAGCTACATGATTATGATCTCTGCCAATACATTTAAAGCTGAAATCTTTTGGCACCAATGCTAGAAGGTCTTCTAGGAAGTTATGGATCTCTTTGTTACCAGGTAGCGCGATTTCTTGTGTCATGACTTTCTCAAGATATTTGTAGATGATACTAGAATCGCCACAAAAAAACACATAATGATAGTTGAGAACTGCTTCAGTTAAGGCTTTAGCCTTCGCTTCAATAGCTGTAGCAATGGGCTCTATAGAGGAAGAGCCCTTGAGAAGCTATGAGCCTTGAGCTTCAGTTAACACCCAACCTATACCCGCCTTGCTATTGGCATTCACCCATGAGGCAAATATATCTACAAAATTTAGATAGGCAAATATTAGTTCAGAACCTCAAGCCATTTAATCTAACCAAAGGCCCAATACATGTACAAGTTAAGGTTGGCAAACTTTAGTTCATTACTTGAGAGAATATACAGTAGAGAGGAGTCGTAAATTTTTATGAATCACATTTTGGCAAGCACATGTTTCGTGACTTGTAAGAAAATCTTGTTCACAAGCTTTTTTGATATGTTAAGGAAATATGTTTTCTAGGAAGATTAATTATATCTGCAGTTTATGGATTTCCCATTTTTACTTTCATGGTCATTTCAGGCTAGCAATGCTCTCATACAACTTAGCAACAATTTCATGTTTAGAGAAAGAACAATCTTTTGAAGCTTGCACATTTTGCAATTTCATGCTTGGATATATGAGCCACACACTACACTATTGATATTGTTTAGGCTACTTTTACTAAATTCCTGTTCTAATGTTCATATATATTCCTTTTCCACACTGGATTAACAACATTAGTCTTCATTTTATGAAACTATTAGTAATCCTTTAGCAATTAGGTTCACATTTTGTCGTTTATGGTTTGGAATAATTTCCCTGCAGTTTTTTTTTCTTCTTAAAGAACAAAAAAAAAACGGGAACTTGTAATGATTGGAGCTCGCGTCTTTTGTATCACCACGACAGCACTACGAAGATCACCAATCTTCTTCTTCCCCAAGATCCCGACCCGACCCGTTTTCAGATTATCACCAGCTACTAGACCCATCGTCGCCATGAGCACCACCAGCAAAAACCAAGAGGAACTCGATTCCATTTTCAAGCAGAAGCGGGTCGTGCGCTCCACTGTCCGCAAATCCCTAAAAGCCATGGACCCTTCTCTCCGAACCCAACAAGGTTCAATCTTTTTTTTGTCCTTTCTTTTTTTTGTTCTGTTTTCAATAACAACACTAATCTCAGGTTGCCTTGATTGTAGATGAGGCAATTCAGAAGACTGTTCTTGAAGCTCCCTGGTTCAAATCATGTAAGGGATTGTGTGCTTACATTAGCTGCAAATCTCTCAATGAAGTCGACACTTCTAAAATCCTCTCTGAGATTCTGCAACATCCAGGTACATCTATCTTTGTAATTTCATCCTCACGAGATTAATAAAAAAGGAAGCTTTACATTGTACTCACTGATCACTTGGTTTAATAGCATATCCCTCATTATGATCAATGCAAATTGCTCGTGTCTCTATCACAGAAGGATCTGATAAGTTTTGGAACCAAGAGAAACCAATAACTAACCAAACTAAAGAAACTTATTGTAGCATATGGATGAAAAAGCTATATGTCCTGCATTTGTTTTCTGATGAGTTTTCTCTGCAATTTTGTTCTTGTTTAGATTCAAATACTCAGAAAAAGCTATATGTCCCTTGGGTGGAGGATAAGAACAGTAACATGCGCATGTTGCACATATCTCATATGGAAGACCTTGTTGCAAACTCAATGAACATTTTGGAACCAGCTCCTGTTGATGCCCAAGGGAATGACCGTGAAGATGGTAGTGTTCTTTTTTTCTATGTTGCTACCATTATAAGCTTCACGTAATGAGTTCAAACTCTCCTTCTTGAAATTTAAACCATTTTTCTATATTGACAGTGTTGCAAGCAGATGAACCGATCGATTTGTTCATCTTGCCAGGTATGGAGAAACTGATTCATTTCCAAAACTTTACTTTATCTCTTTATCTAATCAACTTTAATTTTCAAATCTTTGTGGTCAGGTCTTGCGTTTGACAGATGTGGGCGACGTTTAGGTCGTGGAGGTGGGTAAGTTTCCATTGACCTTAAGTTTTCTTTCCATCATGGTCTGACCTAATAATATGAAGCTTTTGTTAAGCAGTTTCTGCGGTTGTACTACTTTGTAAAGCGATTACACAATCTTAGTCTCACTTCTTCTCTTACCTTCTGTCATAACACAGAAATCTTGCCATCCCCAAAGAATGTAGTTTCATACTAGCAATTCCCATTGCTGTTTTCATGCTCTAATCTAACTCCTTTCTACTTGTTTATATGGATAACTCATATGGGTAAAAGCTACTACGACACTTTCTTGAAGAGATATCAGGACCGTGCAAAGGAGAAGGGTTGGAGATATCCACTTATGGGTATAGACCACAATCAAATTAATTCTACAGAACGTTTTCAATAGAAAATATAATCTAAGCACTGTTCTCTTTTCCCTACTGCAGTTGCATTGTCATACTCGCCTCAAATTCTTGAGGATGGAAGTATTCCTGTAACACCTAATGATGTTCTGATCGATGCCCTTGTGACACCTTCTGGTGTGGTTCCCATCACCCCTCGTGCTACCGAGAGGTACGCCACAAAATGTTTTTAGCTGTCTCTTAGATCTGTTATTTATAGCTGACTATGTTGTGTGATTCTCTCTGTTCTTAGCATGTGAGCTCAGGAGCTTGTGTTTGGAGCTGACCCTCAGATAATCCGAAGGTCGGCGCTTGAAGGCTACATTCTGGAAGTTGCTAATTTAGTATCAGCTTCTGTAGTTGCCACTCACTTCAGTTTTTTTACTAAACTCGATTTGAGTCTTGTATGATAAAATATGAAAGAAGATTAGTCCAATGGTCTCTCACCTGTTTATTCCATATCAAGTTTTGTCGGGTAATAACAATCTTTTTAATCGCATAAAATGATATTGGCTCTTGGGTTCTTTTGTTGAGCTTCTCATGGAAATCTATATGTACTCAAATCTTTATTCAATGTAAAAACAAAATCCTGAAAACAGCAAAGTTTTTCTTGTCTCTTTAAAGCATTACAGCCAATACACATATAAGAGAGTATTACTTTTTTCTCTTCCTTTCTATAAATGGCAAAACAAAAGCAGGAAGGAGAAGAACTAGGAGGAACAAGAAAGCATGCAGACGCCTGGCCTGTAAGCCCAGGCAGGAGGCAACCGAGCATATTTCTCCATCCCCGGCTGTTCCTCATAAGGACGTTTCATTAGACGGATCAAATTGTTGACTTCTGAGAAATCGCCTTGTTCAGCTGCATCTATTGCACTTTGGCACAGATAGTTCCTCAGAATGTACTTTGGGTTCACTGAATCCATTCTTGCTTTTCTTTCTTCATCTGATACCTCACTACCACCCACCTGCAAATTCAAATCCACACACAGCTAGGAGTTGCATCAACCAGAAAGATACAGGGATAAACAGTGTAATTGAACTTTGTGGAAAGTAAAATCATAGTTTAAGAAGAACTGAAGATGGGTACTTTGGGAAAAATGTAAGAAAAGAATTGGATACCTCTTGTATATAGCTTCTCATCCATTTGATCCATGCTTCTTTTCTCTCCTTTCCGATGTCCAAGAGCACAGCTTTCAAGGGTTTCAATAACTCATTTTCGGGTGTGTTGGGATTTGCTTTTACATTTGCAAGAAGCCGGAAGAAGTTGGTGTAATCAACTTTATCAACAGACATATTGTTCAAAAGTTTGCTAATGACCTCCTTGTTATACTTGGTAAGACCAAGCTTCTTAGACATTATGGCTTGATACTCATCCATGAATTTATCACCGTACCTGAATCACGATTCACGAGTCCCTCAACTACTTGGTAGTTCCTAAAATATAATTAAGAATAGTGCTCCAAATCAATAGGGACAAACAAAGTTACCTCTCCATGGCGTAATTCGCCTCCTTTTGATTTATCAGTTGAGCAACCGCCAGAGTCTTAGAAAATTGAGCAATATTCCACAAGCCGATGTCAGGCTGATTTGCAAAACAGTATCTTCTTCCTGGGAGATCTGTCGTGTTTGGGGTGTAACTTGGATCAAAAGCATCCAAGAAACCAAATGGGCCATAGTCAATGGTTTGACCCAAAATGCTCATATTGTCAGTGTTGAGCACACCATGGGTGAAACCTACACCTTGCCATCTTGCAACTAAGGTAGCTGTACGCTCAGCAATTTCAACGATCCATGCTAATATAATTAAAAAAGCAAAAGAGTTAGTTCGAATATTGGCCATTAATGTAACAACTGGCAATAACAAAAGTATAATAGGTGATACAAATGAAAATAGTGGCGTTTCATGCAGCATTTTGACAAATACTTCATTAGGGAATTACCTGCATACTTGTTGGAAGTTAGATCCACAACCGAATCATCTTCATCACCGGTTTTGAAAGATAGGCTATCGCTTCTATCCATGCTCTCTATATGTGGGAAATGATGTTTAATGGCATAGTCTGCCAACTTACGAACAATATCAAGATCCTCTTTTCCTCTAGAGGCATGTATTTGGTATGACCCAAAGCGTAGAAATGACTGAGAAACCCTGCAAACGATTGCGCCGGGTTCTTCCTTCGGATTGCCACTGCAAACGCACAATGCCAAACAATAGGAGTAGTCAACCACCTAGAAGCCTAATTTTATAGACAAAAATTTCTCTACTAGAGGCTTAGTTCAGTAGATTAAAAACTTCCATGTAGATCATGCGCATGTGCAGTTCCTAATCCTATGAAACCTAATTTTCTTTATATTTGGCGGGGACATGAACTTTTTACACAGAGGAAGAACATAATAAAGGAAAAAATTAGACAAGGTTTGGAATGTTTTGGACATACTCATAAAACATGTCGCGAGTGACATTTTGACCTGTGGTGAGAAGACAAAGGGCACGCGTGGTAGGGATCCCAAGACAATGCATAGTTTCACTGCAAAGGAACTCCCTGATGCTACTACGGAGCACTGCAAGGCCATCAGCAAAACGGCTATATGGAGTTCTACCCGCACCTTTAAGCTGAAGTTCCCATCTTTCACCTTTGGAGTTCAAAACTTCTCCCAGAGTAATGGCACGTCCATCCCCTAGTTGTCCAGCCCACATGCCAAACTGGTGTCCTCCATAGCATTGAGCATAAGACATTCTGTAGAAAAAAGTATCAATAACTGCGATTAGAAACTTTGGATTTAAGAAGGTTGAGACTAAAATTTGACTTGGGTAAGGAACACATACGCTCCTGGTAAAGGTTTAGCGCCGGACAACATGAGAGGGAAATCTGGCCTTTCAAATCTGAAAGTTAAAAAAGAATTTTTGCCATAAGTCAAAAGCAGAAAGACAAAAAAGAGTTTCGAAATGGCAGCAGATATAAAGATAAAACACTCTTAAAACTTGAGTTTCACAATATTATAAAGACAGAAATGAAACAACTTCTTTTGAGAAACATAAGAATGTAACCATGAAGGTGAATTGGAAACAACGGTATCAATTATAACGAATACTTGCTATATCTGTCTAAGACCGTGAAAACCCAATTATCTTCTGCACCAAACACTTAAGACTTTAGTCTGACCATAGAGAATCAAACTCACTCTTTAGGATCCAAATCTAATAGCTCTGCAACAGAGACAGACCATGCTACAAGCTGAGGATCATCCACTTCTACTGATGGGGAAACTTTTGAATAGCAAGCATGTAATACCTACACAGTACAATAAACTATCAAAATCCGGATGCTCAAGTTAAATAGCTTAATGAGAGGACAATAATGAGCACACAGAGACATGACAAATTCACACATAAGGCTTTCAATTTTGTAGTCTTAAAATGAGCAATAAGTACCAAAAATAAAACTTTAGCCTGAGTATAATCCACTCTACCAACAAGTATAAATATCTACTTCATGCTTCGAGAATAAACCACAAAAACAAACAAAGTATTGACAGAGAAGGAAAAAAACAAAATTAAGATTGCTCCTATTATCTCCGTTGAAGATCGAAACAAAAATTGATACCTCACGCGAGATAACATCGGTTCTAGGATCACCAGGCAATTCCTTAACAAAGGAATGGTCCCAGTTAAAATCTTCGAGCTTCTTTTTAATCTTAACACCTTCATCAACAGCTCCCAGACTTTGATTCTGCAGATCTTTCGCTAAAGAATCAGCAGATGAATCGGTTACCGGCGTCGGAGACGAAGAAGAAGCCGGAGAAGATTCCATCCGACGAAAGGAAGAAGATCGAGAAGGGCTTAATCGAAATTGTCTGGGAAGAGAGGGACAAAAAGGAACTTTCGCAGTTGAACTGAAGAGATGAAGCGGTCGGAGGTAGAAGAAAGACGACGGACAACACACACGCAACAACATTTCTTCTTCCTTTTTCCCTTTGTTCACATTTTTCTATTGGAACTTGTTTAATTTTCGATTTTGGACCGAACCGACATTCTTTGACTTTTCCGGTTCAGAACATTTTCACAATGTCGGTTTATTTATTATTTTGTCTTTTTTATTTGCAGCCAAATCGATTCTTGTTGGTAAATAAAACTGAATTATAACATGCTTTTTTGAGATTAATTATTACACAGAAAATATGATGTTAAAAACAAAAAAAAAACAAAAACAGAAGTGTTGGTATGAAAGTGTACCGAAGTTCGGGTTTAAGACAGAACCAAAAGAGATAGAAAGATGAGAGTGAAACGACAAAACTTGCCGTCGTTCGTGTAACTCAAACCAACCTATCAACTGAGAAAAAATTAGGGCACAAAATAATGTGGGTTTCACGTCCGCGACTCATAGATCCCTCGGAAAATTCATCACGATTTGTTCTGTAATTCTTCAATTCCACGGCGTTCTTTCTGCTTCCTGGAGATCTAACGTTGGTGAATTCGGATTGGAGCCGAGAGATTGCCTATAAGAATCGTCCTTTGTTCGGATCTTCTAATTTATAGATTTGTGTTGTCTGCTTTCTCGCTCAAATCTATATGATCTTTAGGGAGTAATTTTCTCGATGGCTGTTCGAATTTTTCGAGAATAGATCCAAAGAAGGTATTTTGCTTTTCGATCTTACATTCTTTCTGCGCAATTTAAGTTTTGTTCATCTTGAAAGCTAGCATTGATGTGCTAGGTTTCGTCGGGAATTTTAGGGTTTAGGAAAGTGTTGTTCTTTAATTGGAAATAATTTTTTCACAAGTTTAGTAGAAATTCAATTTCTGTTGTTTAATCTGCAGAAGGCAACATGTTTGTCTGTTTAGCTTGAGTTTAAGAACTTTGACCAGTGTTTTGGATAGTTTAATTTTCTGTGTCAAGGTTTAAAGTTCAAAGTTCTTGCTTTTCGTCTTCGTATGCTCTGCATGTGAGTGAATGCTTTGGCTTTTTCCTCCTTTGAAGTTGTTTTCTTGGTCTTGCAGCTCGTGCTTTGGTGCAACTAGACAGGCCACATCCCACGTTTTGATTTCTTAGGTTCACTGTAAAGAATAATCAGGAGAGTACACAGATGGATTACCGACCTTCTGATAGTAGTGGTGAGTCTTATGTGCTTTTTCAGTTAGAAGCATTCGTTCCTTCTCTAAGTTTATTTTACTTCCGTATTTGTTTCCGTGTGTTTTGTGATATGTTTTTTTATGCGGGAACTCAGGTACAGATGATGACCTGCCTCCATCTCATCAAGGTAGATATCAAAGAAACGCCAGACCTACCGGGAATGGAAGGCCTTCAGTTCTCAATTCTGCTCCTTTATCACGGGTGCACAATGAAATGGAAACTCAAATTCATCTCATTGAGCAAGAAGCTTATAGCTCGATACTCCGCGCATTTAAAGCCCAGTCCGATGCTATTACCTGGGTACTATTTTGCTTGTCTTCTTCATTAGTTTAGTACATGTTTATGTAACTTCACAAGCTTACCTTTTGTCCTTTTTTTATTCTTGTTCCTTCGGCTGGAAAAAAAATATTCAGGAGAAAGAAAGTTTGATCACTGAACTCAGAAAAGAACTTCGAGTGTCTGATGAGGAACACAGAGAGCTGTTATCAAGGGTTAACGCTGATGAAATGATCAGGCGAATAAGGTCTGTTGTATATGTAATTGATCACTGATAAATCTCTGCAATCAATCAAAAGTAAGCCAACAAGGTTAATTTAAATCATGTCAGGGAATGGAGAAAGGCAAACAGCCTTCAGTCTAGTGTTCCTCAGCTGGTTCATGATGCTCCGAGTCCGGCTGTATCAGGATCACGTAAGAAGCAAAAGACATCACAATCAATCGCCTCATTAGCGATGGGCCCACCATCTCCTTCTTTGCACCCTTCAATGCAACCATCGTCATCTGCACTAAGAAGGGGAGGTCCTCCACCAGGTCCAAAGACCAAGAAGCCAAAGACAGTAAGTCATGATGCTGCTTGATTCTAATTGTTGGTACCGTCAATCTTGTTCTTATATTCTTCATTGACTAAGGTATAAGAATATTTCATTCTTTGTGCTCGATGAAGTCGATGCAGTACCCATCTACAGGCATTGCTGGAAGGCCCCAGGCTGGCGCTTTAACAAATGAACCAGGTGAATCGGGATCATATGACCCGTTGGTTGGAAGGAAGGTATGGACGAAGTGGCCTGATGACAACCAATACTACGAAGCTGTTATAACTGACTACAACCCTGTTGAGGTATCTTATCTTTCATTGCTATATATTAGTGTTTTAGTGCCAAATCTCCGTTTTCTGATATCATTTATTTCCTTTTTTCAACATTGATTAGGGGCGTCATGCTTTAGTGTATGATATTAACTCTGCGAATGAAACCTGGGAATGGGTAAATCTTAAAGAGGTAATTATGATTTCAGTTTTTCTACTTGTCTAATATATCTTTCACATTTGTACAGAAGATGATGCTATGTCGTAAAATTTGGAGAGACCATGTGTTGTTTGTCTTCTTCTATTTGGTTATGATCTCGATGGTTTATATTCGACATTCCTTGCACGTCAATGAGAGGCTTGTCAGTTTTTATACCAACTGCAATTCATTTCGATTCTGCACACTAGAAGTGAGAGATTAGTTTTACTTGTTCGCTGCCACCCAAGTTGGATCATGAATGATGTTAAAAACAATTGTTAGTTGCCCTCACCCATCCATTAGTTTCTCATCTAATGGTTCAGTTTCTTGATTGCCATCTGTAAGGGGCAGAGGACAAAAGTGTATGATTAGTGCTCGATCCTCTACATTATATATAATTCTGAATGTTCTTTATATATATATATATATATCATCTCAAAAGTATGTTTTAAGAGCTCATCTCATTCTTGGATACTTGGTTACATATGATTCTGAATGTTCTTTATATATATATATATCATAGATATCTCCGGGAGATATCAGATGGGAAGGTGAAGATCCTGGGATTTCTCGTAAAGGAGGACATCCTGGGCAAGGCCGTGGAACAAAAACCATGGCTCGTGGTGGTCCTGCAAGCAATGCGGGTGGTAGAGGTAGGGGAAGCATGAGGATGCAGCAACCTAAGACACAGAATGGCATCGGAAAGAAAGCTTTAGGCGAAATCGAAATTCTCCACACTGAGACATTGTTAAAAGAGGTAATCATTCAAGTTTTTTTGATATGGGAATAAATGTTTTACAGTTGTTAATCTTATGAATATTTGTAACAGGTGGAAAAAGTTTTTGGGTCAGTTAACCCCAACCCAGCAGAGGTAGAGAAGGCAAAGAGAGTGCTGAGAGTAAGAACTATATACATGTGTTGTTGAATCTAGTTGTTTACTCCAAAATATCATGAAAAGAGATGCTGACTATATAGTTTTACTTGGAAATGGTAGGATCATGAACTAGCTCTTATGGATGCCATCGCAAAGCTTGAAGAAATATCAGATGGAGAAAGCGGTAATATTTGATAGGGGCTTTCTAAATCTCCTCAGGTTCACCACATCTTCCTTCTGCTCTTTGGGTTCAATGCGTGTGTTGAATTGAAGTTATAATGTGGCTTTGATTTTTGGCTTAAACACAGATGATGGAGCCGGAGCATTAGAGTTGCAAAAAGGTGTTGTAGATGGTGGTGGCAAAATGTGAATTGATGAGGGAGATTTGGAAACTTGTATGGATGGCAAAATGTATTTTGTTTAGGAGGGGGATTTGATGACATTTGTGTACCACATAACTCCAAAAACTGGATTTGGAAATTAGGGTTCTTAAGCATTGTAAAATCCATAAGACTTGATATAAATGTAGAATGTTTCAGAGACGACAAGATGATGGGCAAAACTCAGCTCTCTAGAAGGATGAGATGTAGCAGCGACTATGAAGGATTACTAATGTAAACTATTAGAAACATTAATGAAAAGATCAACCCTTTTGTTCGAAGTATCCGGAGATCTCAGTTCTAAGAAGAAAAAAAAACATTAACCAAGTCAAAAGTATTGATATCTTGTAGTATTCCTAATTTTTGATAGAAAAATAAAATCTCGTATTGAAGTTGATAAGAACTCCCAAGGTATTTTAGTCACTGCATCACAATCAAAGCAGACTCAAAAGTGTATTACTAGACGCGACTCATGCCATCAACTCTCGAGGGAACCCATCTTCTGAGAATCTAGATGCTCTATGAAGAGAAACAGCTGAAATCATCAATGGTGGAAACACACCATTTTGGATTGTGACTATTTCTGTTGATTAGTAATTTGCTTATTATAGAGTTGTAGAGAACACAAATTGGACCGTAACTTTACTATACTAGAGACGTAGAGGATCTCTAACTAATTAGTTATAAAGAATCAATACAAGCGTGGAACAATTTAATATTGTTCACATCAAGAAATATCTGAACAACGATACATGGTGATTACAGTTTGCTCCATTTTGGCTGTGTTTTTTCCGTTTTTTTTGTTTGGGTGACGTTTTCGGTATGTTTTTTATTACATTACAATGTCACAGTCCAAGCTTCTTAGGCCTGAGGAAAGTGGTGCCCTTTTTCAAGCCAGGGCCTGAAATCTGTTGCTGCTGCTTTGCCCTTTTTTTTCTCTCTCTCTCTTTGCTTCTCAGCTCTGACTCCACCTGATCTCTTCTCAGTTTCTCCATCTCTTCCTCCATTCCTGATTTCTCTTCCTTCTGCTTTTTTTTATGCTCCAACATCGATGTATCCGAGTCCTTGACCGAGAAGAACATAGGCCCTAACTCAGCCAGCCAATGCGGCTCAACCGATGTCGCACACTGCATGTACTCCTTTGTGGTCAAGATCAGTTCATGGTACACCACATAGTCCGGTGTGTATCCCAGACCGTACAGTGCACTGCTAGGGTGCAAATGGCAAGGCATCCCGGTTCTGCAGTTCACATACTCCCCAACACCTTTTAATCTAGCTGAGTTGTGGAAATACGCTGAACAGATGGCTTTTCTCACAATATCCCAATCCGGTCCACACGACCTGAGTTCAATTTTCAGTTGCTTGAGGATATCCAGAAGCTGGGATCTTACCTCTCTAGCTTTTCTCAAACCTTTCACTTGTAGGTAATGGTCATTGCACCAGTCTCCTCTATAGTCATGCTCTTTCCACTGCTGATATACGTTCAGCAGCGTCAGATGATCCGATTCCGGCACAAAAAACTTCTCCCTTGCAGCGTCGCTCTCTTCTGCTCTTTCTTTAGGTCTGAAGAACACTGAAGGTACTGAAAGCATTGACACGATCGTCAGAACCTCATCTATGCAATCAAGCCGTTCACCCATTAAAAGCATCTTTGCAAGAGGAGGATCCAATGGGAACTCCACCATCTTCCACCCCAGGTCGGTTAATCCTCCAACATTGTTGAGAGCACCCAACACCCAAAGCTGGTACATAGAGTTAAGGATGTTCTCTTGCGGAGGTGGATCCATGAAATCAAAATCTAGCAAGTTGTCTATTTTCAATGACTTCAACAACAACACAACATTACCCAGATTCGTCCGCTGAATCTCTGGCACAGGACTTGGCAACATCTCATTCAAATAAGCACTCTCAGTATACAACCTGTAACATGTTCCTGGCCCTGTCCTTCCAGCTCTTCCAGCACGCTGATCAGAGGCTGCACGACTTATGGGGAAAACTTGAAGAGCATCCATACCCATTCTAGGATTGAAAACCTTCATCTTTCCATACCCAGTGTCAATCACATAATATATTCCATCGACTGTCAATGATGTTTCAGCAATATTGGTGGCAACAATGCATTTACGGGCTCCATCTTCTGGTTTCTGGAATATCTTTGCTTGCAAGTCAGCAGGTAACTGAGAGTATATTGGGAGAATGAGTAGGTTCGTTATTTCTCTACTGGAAGATGATACGAGCTGTTCCATTCTCTCCTTTAGTGAAAAGCACGCTGCCTCAATCTCATCTTGCCCGGTCATAAAAATGAGAATGTCCCCAGGTGGGCTTGTTATGTGAATCGTCATTGCCTGTTTAACAGCAGCTTCAACATAGTCTTCACAAGGAGTTTTAGAGTAGAGAATATTGACAGGGAAAGTCCTTCCAGGAATGTTGAAGATAGGAACACTGCATTACCAAAGCAAAAACACTGTCATATAAAATCCTTCTTCAGATTCTAAATTGGTCTTATGTGAAGGATGATGATAACCTACCTCCCAAAGAAATTGGAAAACTTTTGAGCATTAAGGGTTGCTGACGTGACTATCAGCTTGAAATCACGACGCCGAGCCACAACTTTTTTCAGTATTCCAAAAAGGACGTCTGTGTTGAGTGACCTTTCATGCGCTTCATCCATCACCACCACACTATACAGAGTCCAAAAAAGGAGTTAGCAACGATATTTATCTAGTTCAAAGCATGATCTATCAGAGGTAAGGTTAAAGCATACATACCGATACTTATCCAGGTCAGAATCTTTGAGGGTCTCTCTCAGTAGTACTCCATCGGTCATGTACTGTAATTTCAAAGGAAAAAATGAAGTTGCAGAAGAAATCTACGTGTTTTATTGAAGTGCAGATGCTAAAAGCATGATAAGCCAAGCTTTCTGAGGCCAACTAAACCAGAAACATAAAAGATAAGGAAAAATCAGTTCATTACTTGAGAACACCTTACCTTGATAACAGTGTTTGGACCAGTTACATCTTCAAAACGAATTGCATAACCAATTTTATCGCCCAACTCTGTTTCCATCTCTTCACTAACTCTCTTTGCAACACTCATGGCTGCTACACGCCTTGGTTGGGTGCAACCAACTATACCATTTATAGTGTAACCATCCTCATGAAGATACTAACAAAAAGGAACAGAATATAAGTGCAATGTTTGAATTGTTTTATAACTACGTATTAGTAAATGAATTCCCTGAAAAGCCATAGTAAGCCATAATTACCTGTGTAAGTTGAGTGGTCTTTCCCGAACCAGTTTCGCCAACCACCACTATCACCTGGTTTTCTCTTATTACCTAGAGAATACATTAAAAAGCAGATGATTAAGGCAAGGATGAAATTAAAATAAAAAAAAAGTGTAACCCCTAATAATAATGCATATTAAAATTCAACTATCAAGGCCATAAAAAGGAAAGACCACCAACCTGCAATAGTTCATCTCTAACAGAAAATATGGGAAGATACTGCCGTTGCTCTGCCATGGTCTTTGACATGGCAAATTCACTCACAGCTTCTCCCTTCTTCATATGTTGTGCAAATTTAGCCTCACCTTTAAAATCTACTTCACCGTCGTCACCAACTACAGCAGTATCGGCATCAATCTGCAAGATGATCATTACCAAGTCACACTATGTCCAACAACCACAATATCGATAGAGAACCAACAACCAATTAGGTAGTTACCTGCTCGGCTGATTTTTCAATACCAAGGATATTACCAAGATTAGAACCTGCAAGCTCCCAGAATCGCTGTCGTGACTTATTCGCACTTTGTTTCTCCCGAATTTCTTTGACAAGACCTGAGCCTTTTCGTGAAATTATAGCCATGTCTGATGTGGGATCCTTTACAGGCATTACTGGCTCTGCTTGCTTTGTGTAAACGACTCTTCCATCAAGGAAAGGAGGCTTCGTATCTGCAATTACCCAAAAAATAGAATATTACCTGGCATGTTACAAATACTACTCATTTAACCTTGACATTTATTGGTTAACTTTGAGCTATTCTAGTAGTCTATATACCATGTACAAGAAGAATTGCTTTCCGTTCTTCTTCGCTATCAAACTCAGTCTGCACTTCTGTGCCTCTAACAGCTCCAGATCTGAGAAGCTGGCGGTCTTCCCATTGAGCATTATCCGCATTGAGCTGAGAATATTTTTTACTCTGAGCGAGTGACATTTTGCTACCGTCTCTTCTAACCTGCATTACAAATATTACAAAGCATTCAATCGAGAACATAATTTGAACTTACAAATGTCTCTTCTAACCTACACTTATAATAATCTGAACTTACATATCAAAACAACATAATTTAGCTAAGTATACTTAATCAAGAGTAGTAAAAAGAGATAAGAGATTAATGCTTCAGTCAGAATCAAATTAAATTAGATGATTTATGCAAAACGGAAAAGCCTAGCCATAGATAATAGATCAGATATAAGCAGTGTCATATAAAAACTTGTAAAGAAAGAGTGCGTAATTGGTATAGATAAATACCAGTCTCTTTGCCAGTTCAGTTTCCTTCTTCTGTAGAGAAGCATCATCTCCAAGAAAAAAGGATGCACTGTCCGCATCAAACAGTGAGTTCCCTTCGTCTGTATCATACCTGGGAAATTGCAACAACAACTATTCATACAGGCTTTATAAAATCTATAAATGGTTCAACAATGAACGTGAAGAGTGAGACTATGCTCTCAGTTCATAAAACATTATTGATTCACCAATCTTTTCCTGCCTCTAAAGGAAAGTAATACTTACCATGCACGATCTGACTGATATTCCATTTCCACACGCATTGTTTCTGTGATCTCATGTTTAAATTCTTCAGCTCCTTGCGATCTATCCTCATCTGAATGCCCCTATATAAGACATAACAACATGTGGCATAGGTATTAAAACAAACAAAAAAAATCCTAATGCAAGAGAGCTATAATCCACATAAACATTTATCAAGCAAGCTCGACATGGATTCTTAAAACATGGGAAACAAATTGGAAATTCAGTTCTGTCTAATAAGAAGTGGCATGATCATGGGTGCATACCTCATTTGTCAGATCACCTTCCCTAGAATATGCAAGCTGATTGGATCTTCCACCATACCTAGAGCTTGAGGATCTGATAGATGATCCAGAAGCCCGAATTGGAATAGGAGAAGGTGCACCCATATCCCATGGAGAAGCAGAAGACACTGCATGTGAAGAAGGGTATGGTGATAAATCCCGTTGTTAATCTTTTCCCGGGGTTGCAATTAATAGAACCAAATTACAAATATTAAAATTAAAACACAACATACTAGTTGAACGTGGTGTATCCAGCCACGGGGAGGCTAAACGAGCATCAGGTGAAGCTGCAGCTAACATGGGTGATGGAGAAGGTTGAGGTCGCCTGCTGTAACTAGAGCCTCTGTCTCCGTGAGGACTACGTTCCCATTCGTCCTGTCCATCATCCCAGTCTGACCTACCTACACTCCATCAAAAAGGCCAAATAAGTGTTGTGTTTGCAACACTCATCACACTTATGGGAACAAAAAATTGAAAATAGACAAAATTGTATAGAGATAAATGTAGTGACATTTATGTCAATAAGCTCATAAATTGATAGCTTTATGAGCTTCAACAATCTTTAGCATACCTGGAGTCCTCCAATCGCTATTGTATCTCCTACGCTTTTCTCCGTGATAGTCTCGGTCAGATTGGCGATAAGATTCCCTCCGTCGGTAGTGATCCATCTCATCATAAGTGTTTCTCTGTCTTGACCGCGGAGTTTCACTTCTGTCACGCCTATGTTCTTCTCGATGCCTATTGCTACCACCTCTTTCATAACTAGATGTGCAAGATAAAGTCCTTGGAGTTATGGAGATCTTCATTCCAACAGGTGAAAAATATGTCAGAATACTAAAAGTCAAGTTGCATGTACTCTTAAAAATCAGTTAAGTAAGTAGAAAAGATAGATAACCCAGGGCAAAATAATGATTTCATTATTAGGATGGAATTGACTTACATCTGAAGTTCCAGCATTCTCTGTAGTCACGGTACTTTCTGCAATACAAAAAAATAAATAAATCACAAATGTCATAAGTCATAAGCACAGGAGTTCAGAAAAACGAATGAAGGTGGTATTTCAACATCGTACTTATGCTCACAAAGAAGGATCAAAGTCTAGGGCTGAAAACTACATATTGATGAGAAAAAAATACCTTGTGCAGACTGAGATCTTGAAGACTTCTCTCTATATCGCCTGCTGGAATGGACAGGTCGAGTGTTTTCTGTTCCAAAATCTAATCCTGATACATCAGATTTATCTTCTTCATCCAACGATGATGTAACAGATATTGCTGACTTCTTCGGAACCTTAAACTCGCCCTCAGTCTTGGCATTATCCTTTTTCTCAATTGCCCTTGCATCCAAACCTACAAATGTATTATCCCCATGGGTTCAATACGGTTCCAAAACAAGTAATCAAAATGCAAAAGCTCACAAATCCCAACTCATACCTAAACGGGACTTTCTCTCAGGAGCTTTAAAAGTCAATTTATCCTTCACAGGGACACCACCATTGGTTTCCTTGTCGGCTTCTAACGTTTCCGTAGTTTTGAATGGATCAACCTATATCATAAACAATACAATTATTGCTTGTACACATAATCAAGTTCCTCAAGCGCAAAACAACTTAAAAAATCCGAAAATTTGGCAAAATCAGCAAATCGGAACTTACCCCCATTACTCAGTCGACGATTTGAGCTCAAAACCGAATCTTCAATCCCGGAAATCGAAGACAGCTTCGTCCTTCGTTCCTTATCGGCGAGACAACGACTCCGGCGAGGATAGATTACTTTCCCTAGTTTATTAGGGCTTTGGTTCCTTCAACTCCTCTTGAGTGATTGATTCCAGGTGCTTTTTTCTGAATTATCCAATTTCAACAACGTGAAACACCTTCTTTGGATCAACCTTTGATATCTCCTCAGAGAGAGAGATATCTGGAAGCTGAGAAAGTTAGCAACACGATCGGAACAAAGGATCACCGCCGGTTAGGTTACACACGCTTTAACGCGATTCAGTATGTGCGTGGGATTATTTTTTATAAGTTTTGAATCAGAAAAAAAGTTTTACATATGGGCCGATTTATTTTACATATGGGCCTTTTAGCATTAACGCATTGTTATGTTTTTTACGCCGACGTATGCTTTTTTGTTTGGGCTCAACATAACTTTATTGATAAAGAGTATGACCGGCCTATGTATGAGGCTGCTACTTATCGACAGCAACATGACTTGAGTGAAAGTGAAAGTGAAAGTGATGCTATCGGAGTTGTTGTTGTTGTTCAGGACTAGGACTGGTATATCTTTGATAAATGGTTGGCCAGCAGGCCATGCTTGCACTTGCATCAAAGCTTGAATAACATCTTTGGTATCCTGACTCATAAATTACATGTTTAAAGCCCATGTTTAGGATAAAAACTTACATCAAATTAAACACTTGAAACATATAATTTGGAATAAGATCTAACGAAAACTTATTGGTTATAAAACAATCAAAGGTTATTAGTTATCTAATTACTTTAAACACTGCGCCAAATCCTCTAATCTTGTTGGACAAACGCAACGGTAAAAACAACGTCAAACAAAACGGTAAAAAAATATTGAAAAAAGTAATGACGAGTCATATGAGGTCAAAGAAGCCATTCAAGTTTTTAAAAAACCGCTAACACTTTTTTTATTGGAATCTTCGACTTTTTTGAAATTCCAAATCCCCTTACAAAAATACCCTTTCGGTTCATAAGTATTACGTTATTTGTCTCAGTGAATAGATTGGAGGTACCTTTTTTTGCTTGCTCCAAGACAAAACCGACATTGCCACAGTTTAAACTTGGTGGTGTTACTGTAATTAAATGGAAGGTAGAGCCTTTTTCTGGACACGACCTTCGAAAGTGTCCTTTTTAAAATTTCTTTTTATTTTTGTGTCTATTAAAGCGGTGCTTAAAAAAGGAAGATAAATACAAAAAAACATTCATTTCAGACTGCTCTCTCTCTCTCCCTTTCACTTTGCGTACTTAGCAGCTAAGTAGCTTAAAAAGTTGTGGCTCCTTTGCTCCGCCATTGTTAGGGTTTCTGGATCTCCGTTTCTCTGTATGTTCTTCTCAATGTTGCATCTCTGTTCGTCACTGTTGATTTTTAACCATCTTCGTCTAATGACTTTTGTTTGTTTTCAGGGAGGCTGAGGAAACCTTAAAACGATTTAAAACCTGGAGGTTATAGGGTAGACAAAATGTCTGCTACGAGAGGAGGTCCTGATCAAGGGCCGTCTCAGCCTCAGCAGCGGCGGATTATACGAACTCAGACTGCTGGTAATCTTGGAGAGTCATTCGATAGTGAAGTTGTTCCATCATCTCTTGTTGAGATTGCCCCCATTCTTCGGGTTGCTAATGAAGTTGAATCTAGTAATCCTAGGGTTGCGTATCTCTGTAAGTTCTTCTAAAACTTATTTCTTAATTTGGTTCTCTGTCATTTGGTTGTTTATCTGGTTTTTGGTTCTGCTTTCTCCCTTAGGTCGGTTTTATGCATTTGAGAAAGCACATAGATTGGATCCTACCTCCAGTGGAAGAGGTGTTCGGCAGTTTAAGACTGCACTTCTACAGCGTCTTGAAAGAGTGAGCATTCTTTATACTCTGCTTGATTCTTGCATGTGGCAGATTTGGATAGCTATTAGAAGGAATCTTGGTTTTAGTACTTTTCTTTGACAAATGTGGTCTACTGTTGCTTTGATTTTTTTGCAGGAACATGATCCAACACTGATGGGCAGGGTTAAGAAAAGTGATGCCCGTGAAATGCAAAGCTTTTATCAACACTACTATAAGAAGTATATTCAAGCTTTGCACAATGCTGCTGATAAGGCTGACCGGTATGTCTAACTTACTTAAATTGTCTTTTTAAGATGCTAATTTGTGTTTTGCCAGTGTTTGAGAGCACTAAATTCTCTTAATGATACTTTGAAGTGCTGTTAATTTTCAGTGCCCAGCTGACAAAGGCATACCAAACTGCCAATGTTTTGTTTGAGGTGTTGAAGGCTGTTAATCTGACACAGTCCATTGAGGTTGACCGGGAGGTAAGGCATTGTGACCTTCTAGTCCTGTCTCTTTTTTTTTTCCATCTCTTGTGCAACTTTACAATGAAGTTGAATGGTTCCAGATTCTGGAAGCTCAAGATAAGGTTGCAGAAAAGACACAGTTGTATGTCCCCTATAATATCCTACCTCTCGATCCTGATAGTGCCAATCAAGCGATTATGAGATATCCTGAGGTTAGTCCTCTTCTTGTTGGGCATTGTTATTATTTGTAATATGTTATCAGCGGGTGATGTAATCCTTACTGCAGATCCAAGCTGCTGTTCTTGCTCTCCGCAATACTAGAGGTCTTCCTTGGCCAGAAGGTCACAAGAAAAAGAAAGATGAAGACATGCTTGATTGGCTTCAAGAAATGTTTGGATTTCAGGTAATTTTTCTAGTTCGTGATGCTTGCCAATTGTCATTAAGCTTTTGTTGAGAGTAATCTATAAATTCTTTAATGGTTTGGCGGAAAGACAATGCAGCTAATCTTAGGAGCACTTAATCTTATTACTTGCTAACATGCAATTTTTCTTGTTTATGCTATGGTTCTGCAGAAAGACAATGTGGCTAATCAAAGGGAGCATCTGATCTTATTACTTGCTAATGTGCATATAAGACAATTTCCTAAGCCTGATCAGCAGCCAAAGGTTTATACCTTAATTTTACCATTGTTGAAAGACCACTTTTATATAGGTTTCGTGTGTCCATGCATGTAGGACATTTCTGCGCAGTACATTTTTTTTCCATGGAATATATATGTAACTGCATCCTACTATGAGCATAATATTTAATGAATGTACTTTCAGTTTATCCTTTCGTTTGTTCTCATTGTGCCCTCACAGTTAGATGATCAAGCATTGACAGAAGTGATGAAGAAGCTTTTCAAGAACTATAAGAAATGGTGCAAATACCTTGGTCGAAAGAGTAGTCTTTGGTAAGGGAATTGTAGCAACAGAGAGTTTCTGTATGCTGTTCATGTACAGGAATTAGATTTCGTGTGTGTGTCTAAATGTTTATGCAAACTCTGGTGTGGAGAATCTGTTTTAAAGTATGATCTTCTTGTAGGTTGCCAACTATACAGCAGGAAATGCAGCAGCGCAAACTATTGTATATGGCCCTGTATCTTCTAATTTGGGGTGAAGCAGCGAACTTGAGATTCATGCCAGAGTGTCTCTGCTACATTTATCATCATGTAAGTTTCAGTTTGTAAGGTCTTCCGTAGTTTGTGCGTGATTCTTGTATTTTTATGCTTGTCCGCCAATGATAATCTTATGCTTTACTGTCATTCTTAATCCTTGAAAGTTATATCTTTTGTTGTTTATATTTCTGCTAAGGAGCTATAACTTGCACGCACAGTAATAAAATTGTCATCTGAGTCTTGTTTTGAGGCAAAACATGTGTATATGTGCTCAGGTTGACGTATTTCTGATGAGAAAATGTCAATTGATATTATTCCCCTTAGAAATTAGAATGTTGGTTAAATGTCAATTGTGCTCAGGGTACCATGCTTTCTTTTGATAAATACACAGATTTTTTGCTAGTATGCGTTCCTAGATGTGATATTCTTATACTTCCTACTCTATTTCATGCTTTCGCAGATGGCATTTGAACTCTATGGTATGCTGGCTGGGAATGTTAGTCCTATGACTGGGGAAAATGTGAAGCCAGCTTATGGAGGCGAGGAAGATGCATTCTTGAGGAAAGTTGTGACTCCTATTTATGAAGTGATTCAGATGGTAGGCCTTAAATTTCGAGCTTTTCCTTGTGCTTTCAGCAGTTTTTTGCTTGTTAATATTCTTACTCACTAATTGTGCCATTCACAGGAGGCTCAAAGAAGCAAAAAAGGGAAGTCTAAGCACTCTCAGTGGAGGAACTACGATGATTTGAATGAATACTTTTGGTGATATATCTATCTACCTGCTTTCACACAGTCGTAAAGGTCTTCATAAGTGGTTTCTACGATTAATCAAGTATGGTTTCTTCATTGCAGGTCAGTTGATTGTTTTCGGTTAGGTTGGCCAATGCGAGCTGATGCTGATTTCTTTTGTCTGCCTGTTGCTGTACCCAATACAGAAAAGGACGGGGTACACTATAACTACACATCTTCTCTGTTCTTGTCTATATATTTTTTTTGGGTTTCGGGAATCTGCTACACTGCTCTAGTTTCTAGGTGGTGTGGTTTTTTTTATACTAGGAACTCTAATCTTTTGCTACTGAATTTTTTTTATCATATATCACAGGATAACAGCAAGCCTATTGTCGCCAGAGATAGATGGGTTGGTAAAGTTAATTTTGTTGAGATTCGTTCTTTCTGGCATGTCTTCAGAAGTTTCGATCGAATGTGGAGCTTCTATATTCTGTGCCTCCAGGTATTACTATCTTCTATATGTCTCTGCCTCTCTCTGGAGCTGATGTATTAAAGAAATGCACATTCTCATAAAATATGATTTCGATGATGAATTTTGGAAGGCCATGATTATTATGGCCTGGGATGGCGGACAACCAAGTTCAGTCTTTGGAGCTGATGTATTCAAGAAAGTTCTGAGCGTGTTTATCACAGCTGCAATAATGAAACTTGGACAAGGTTGGTTAATGTAATTGTTCAATACTTTCATAAGTTTACTTGAGTGACGAAAGCTCATCTACTAGAACTATTTCTGCAGCTGTTCTTGATGTGATCCTTAATTTCAAAGCTCATCAAAGCATGACACTACATGTTAAACTAAGATACATTCTGAAAGTGTTCTCTGCTGCTGCCTGGGTTATTATTCTGCCTGTTACTTACGCCTACAGCTGGAAAGATCCTCCAGCATTTGCCAGAACTATCAAGAGTTGGTTTGGGAGTGCTATGCACTCACCTTCTCTATTTATAATAGCAGTCGTTTCCTATTTGTCACCTAACATGCTCGCGGGTGTAATGTTTCTTTTCCCTCTGCTACGACGGTTTCTTGAGAGGTCCAACTACAGAATTGTAATGCTAATGATGTGGTGGTCTCAGGTTTTCATCTATTCACTCAGTTTGTGTTCTTGCATAAGAAACTAACGAAAACCTTCTGTTGTGTTGTTTAACTGATGTGACTATAATTAACACCTTGCAGCCCAGACTCTACGTTGGCAGAGGAATGCACGAGAGCGCATTTTCCCTCTTCAAGTAAGGGTTCTGTTTGTGACATAAACATCATTGGATTTTAGTTACTGGTGCAAGCCTGAGTCCTCTGTTCACTCATGTCTCTCTACCTTTTTCTTGCGTAGATATACCATGTTCTGGGTGTTGCTTATTGCAACAAAGCTGGCATTCAGTTACTACATTGAGGTATGTGTTTCTTGTATCTAGTTCTGGTAATTATTAACCATGCTGTGAGAAGAGTAAGATTCGTGATGAGACATGGAAACAATAATTATGGGATTGAATTGACTGATTTTTCCATGATTGCCACAACTGAAGTCTGATAAATTGGCATTGCTCACAGATCAGGCCTTTAGTTGCCCCAACACAAGCCATTATGAAGGCCCGTGTGACAAATTTTCAGTGGCATGAGTTCTTTCCTCGTGGTAATGCACTTTCACATACACTACATGATTGCTGGAATGAAAATTTATCATTTATTCTCACACCATCTCTACTTGATTTGTGCAGCCAAAAACAATATTGGTGTCGTTATCGCCCTCTGGGCCCCCATTATTCTGGTAAGCATGGTCAAGTCGAACATGTCTGCACGTCCTCCCCTGCTTTGTGCTGTTGCTAATTTGATCTCGGCTACATCTTGCTGCAGGTATATTTTATGGATAGTCAGATTTGGTATGCTATATTTTCCACATTATTTGGAGGTATCTACGGTGCATTCCGCCGCCTTGGAGAGGTATGCATTTTTAAGATAATCTGATTGAAGCTGAGTTATTTGTTGAACTTGAGGTTTCCCTTGTAATTGTTATTGATGTTCTCTAAATCCTTGCGTTTTTCACTTGTTACAGATTCGGACACTGGGAATGCTCAGATCACGGTTTGAATCACTGCCTGGAGCTTTTAATGACCGCTTAATTCCAGATGGAAAGAACCAGCAAAAGAAGAAGGGAATAAGGGCAACGTTATCTCATAACTTTACGGAGGATAAGGTTTGTTGAACGAGTGAACTGCTATCACGTACAATTCTTCTCATTGATTGCTTGTACTGAAAATTTACTTCAGGTACCTGTGAACAAAGAGAAAGAAGCTGCAAGATTTGCACAGTTGTGGAACACAATAATTAGTAGTTTTAGAGAGGAAGATCTTATAAGTGATAGGTAATTTTATTAATTTTCTATGCCACATATCTAGCTGAAAGAAACTATCTGGAACTCAAAAAATTTGAGCTATCTTTTTGCATTTGGACTATTCATAGGGAGATGGATCTGTTGCTTGTTCCTTATTGGGCTGACCGTGATTTGGATCTCATACAGTGGCCTCCCTTCTTATTGGCTAGCAAGGTTTGCTCTCACAGAAACACATTAGAATTTAATCTTTTGGTTATTCTAATTTTTTCTATATTTGGCTGTAGATTCCAATAGCATTAGATATGGCAAAAGACAGTAATGGGAAGGACAGAGAGCTCAAGAAGAGGATTGAGAGTGACACTTACATGAAATGTGCTGTCCGTGAATGCTATGCTTCATTCAAGAATATCATAAAATTTGTGGTTCAGGGAAACCGTGAAAAAGAGTAAGTTGGGTTAAGTTTTTGGAACCATAGTGTTTGAACTTGCTTTTGTTTCTTACATATCTACTTCTGATTTTGATAATTGCAAGTTTGCAACGTACCACACTATATTATGGCCAATTTATATCTTCGTGTCTCAGGGTGATAGAGATCATATTTGCAGAGGTTGACAAACATATAGATACAGGGGATTTGATTCAAGAATACAAGATGAGTGCTCTTCCTAGCCTCTATGATCACTTTGTCAAGTTGATCAAATATTTGGTAAATGTTCTTCCTGTGGTACTGTTTCTTTTGTAGTTTTAGTATCTAAAAACTTATTTGTCAATTGGTCCAATATCTTCGTTTTCTTATCCAATGTAGCTTGACAATAAGGAGGAAGATAGAGATCACGTTGTAATTCTCTTCCAAGACATGCTGGAAGTTGTAACAAGAGACATTATGATGGAGGATTACAATATATCGAGGTTGGCGACTTTCTACCGCACCGCAATGGCTTGTCGTATGAACATCAAAATCTTATATATCTAGTGTCTCTGTAGCTTGGTAGATTCAAGTCATGGTGGCACTTGGCATGGGGGAATGATCCCTCTCGAACAACAATATCAGCTGTTTGCATCCTCAGGTGCCATTAGATTTCCTATTGAACCAGTAACAGAAGCTTGGAAAGAGAAGGTTATGCCAGATAGGGTTATATTTAAGTTCTATTCGCGCAGTCTTCATATGATTTGTTCTCAAAACTTTAATGCATGTATGTGTAGATCAAACGGATATATCTTTTGTTGACTACTAAAGAGTCTGCTATGGATGTCCCCTCTAACTTGGAAGCAAGAAGGCGGATCTCATTCTTCTCAAATTCGTTGTTCATGGACATGCCTATGGCACCTAAAGTTCGCAACATGCTATCATTTTCGTAAGCAATTTCTGGTCATTTTAATTAGAATCCACTACTTATATAGTCACATATTGTTGGAAGATTATTGGTTCTTCTAAAATTCCAGTTGATAATTTCCTCAAATTCTTCTTTTATGATGACAAAACTAAGATTTAGAACTGTTGTATCATGCAATTGCTACTTGTTTATAATTATAATGAAGTATGAATTGCAATGTAGTTTTTCGTAACTGAACTGGCTGGGTTAGTTTGTCATTATAATGTTTTGCTTTTATTGAAGTTTTCGTTACTTAACTGGTGGGGTTTTCTCTTTGCTATTCTCATTGTAGTGTTTTGACTCCTTATTACACTGAAGAGGTCCTCTTCTCCTTGCGGGACCTGGAAACACCAAATGAAGATGGTGTTTCAATCCTCTTCTACCTACAAAAGATTTTTCCAGGTGATTTTTGTTCATATGCTGTTAACGTAGCCTATATTCTTGAATCACGTCTTGAACCTGACCTTTTATCTCCAGATGAATGGAACAATTTTCTTGAGCGGGTGAAGTGCTTAAGTGAAGAGGAACTTAAGGAGTCTGATGAATTAGAGGAGGAACTTCGTTTATGGGCTTCATATAGAGGGCAAACTTTGACTAGAACTGGTATGCTTTTTTGGTTAATTTTCTTTCAGTAAAAAGATTAGATGGATACAATGGAGATATGTTGTTAATCTTTGATATTTTTGCAGTAAGAGGAATGATGTACTATCGAAAAGCCTTGGAGCTTCAGGCATTCCTTGACATGGCTATGCATGAAGGTGTTTTTCTCTAGTTATATTAAACAGCAAAGGGGCATAAATCAGTTCACACAACTAATCGGTGATGCTGACTCATTCTTGCAATTTGCTTCTCCAGATTTGATGGAAGGTTACAAGGCTGTAGAACTAAATTCAGAGAACAATTCAAGAGGTGAAAGATCACTCTGGGCACAGTGCCAAGCTGTTGCTGACATGAAGTTTACATATGTTGTATCATGTCAACAATATGGTATCCATAAACGATCCGGTGATCCTCGTGCGCAGGATATATTGAGGCTTATGACAAGGTGTGTAGAATAATAATATTTTGCTGTTTGTTTTAACTTGTTTGAAACTTATGCCGTTGCTTACAATTGGCAGATACCCTTCACTCCGTGTTGCATATATTGATGAGGTCGAAGAACCAGTGAAAGACAAGTCAAAGAAAGGGAACCAGAAAGTGTATTATTCTGTGTTGGTAAAGGTGCCTAAGTCAACTGATCATTCTACCCTAGCACAAAATCTGGACCAGGTAATGCAAAACAATCTAACACTTGTCTCTAGCTGTAGTTGCTGCAATTTATTATGTCGTTGAATGTGTTTGTGTAAAGTAAACCCGTCCAGAAGGTGGTGCCAATGCTGAATTTCTTACTGTCATTTTCTTAGTGAATGCTGAATAATATATCTTATAAGGATTAGTTAAATGGCAACCTAATGTCATACACCTGTGTTAATTCATAAATTGTTCTGCATCTGGGAAACATACGTCTTTTTGCCGCATTAGTTTTATATTTACTTTACTGTTATATATGCTCTCTCATGGTAGTTTTACTCCTTTGTTTTGATTCTTACATGGATGTCTATATTAAAATCTACATGCCTTCTAGGTTATCTACAGGATTAGGCTTCCTGGACCTGCTATTCTTGGAGAAGGAAAGCCAGAAAACCAAAATCATGCTATCATTTTTTCCCGTGGAGAAGGTTTACAGACAATCGATATGAATCAGGTATGCACTTGTTCTTTTTGCTCAGCCTTCTAGTTATTTCGATACTTCAAGTTGATATTAAGTTTCTTATAATGCCATTTTTATTCAGGATAATTACATGGAGGAAGCGTTAAAGATGAGGAATTTGCTTCAAGAATTTCTTACAAAACATGATGGTGTTAGACATCCATCCATTCTTGGACTTAGGGAACATATATTTACTGGATCGTGAGTGTTATAGCATTTCCGTCTATTTTAGTTATTTTCTCTTTTGCTCAATGAAATTTGATCATCTCTAAGAACATTTGGTGTTGGGCCCTTCGCAGAGTTTCATCCCTTGCTTGGTTCATGTCAAATCAAGAGACTAGTTTTGTTACCATTGGTCAGAGATTATTGGCAAATCCATTGAGGTAAGTGTGTTTTCTGAGATCATCTGTAGTGATGATTGCACATGATTTTGTTTGTTATCATTCCCAAATCAGAATTCTCTCTTTCTCCAATATAGGGTGCGTTTCCATTATGGCCATCCAGATGTTTTTGATAGACTGTTTCATCTAACAAGAGGTGGTGTTAGCAAAGCATCCAAGGTAATCAACCTCAGTGAAGATATATTTGCAGGTATATTCTACTCTTACTGAGTAGTATCTGTTTCTTTCATAGACTCTAACTGATGTCCTCGCTGATGGATTGCCAATGTTTTGTATTGAGCAGGATTCAATTCTACACTTCGTGAAGGAAATGTTACCCATCATGAATACATACAAGTTGGTAAAGGAAGAGATGTTGGTCTAAATCAGATCTCTATGTTTGAGGCCAAGATTGCTAACGGCAATGGAGAGCAGACATTAAGTCGGGATATTTACAGGCTTGGACACCGTTTTGACTTTTTCCGAATGATGTCATGTTACTTCACCACTGTTGGCTTTTATTTCAGCACCCTGGTATTATTTCGTTCCTTTTTTGTTAAGCCAAGTAAGTACCACACAGCTATTTCGGATCTGATTCATTTTCTACTGTTTTCACAGATTACTGTTCTCACTGTCTACATCTTCCTTTATGGACGTCTCTATCTTGTTTTGAGTGGGCTCGAACAAGGTTTAAGTACGCAGAAAGGCATCCGAGACAATACACCTTTGCAAATAGCTCTGGCTTCACAGTCTTTTGTCCAGATTGGTTTCCTGATGGCTTTACCTATGCTTATGGAAATTGGATTAGAGAGGGGTTTTAGGACTGCCTTGAGTGAATTTGTGCTGATGCAGCTTCAGTTGGCGCCAGTGTTCTTTACGTTCTCTCTTGGGACAAAGACTCACTACTATGGGAGGACGTTACTTCATGGCGGTGCCAAGTACAGGTCCACAGGAAGAGGATTTGTCGTCTTTCATGCCAAATTTGCTGATAATTACAGACTGTATTCCCGGAGCCATTTTGTGAAGGGACTTGAAATGATGCTGCTACTCGTTGTGTATCAAATATTTGGTAGTGCTTACAGAGGCGTCCTTGCATATCTTTTGATCACCATATCTATGTGGTTCATGGTCGGGACCTGGCTTTTTGCTCCCTTCCTCTTCAATCCTTCTGGTTTTGAATGGCAGAAGATTGTTGATGATTGGACTGATTGGAATAAATGGATAAACAACATCGGGGGTATTGGTGTTCCGGCAGAAAAAAGTTGGGAATCGTGGTGGGAGGAAGAGCAAGAACATCTCCGGTATTCCGGAAAACGTGGTATAGTTGTTGAGATTTTGCTAGCACTGCGGTTCTTTATCTATCAATATGGGCTTGTTTATCATCTCACTATAACAGAGAAGACTAAAAACTTTCTGGTATGTAACATTTCTATTAGCTCTTGATGTTGGTATTTTCTTATCCAATCACTAAATCTAAAATCCCTTGTCAACTCAGGTTTATGGAGTATCATGGCTGGTGATTTTCTTGATATTGTTTGTGATGAAGGTGGGTTTACTTGATACATCAATCTCTTTTTAATTCCCCAGAACGTCATGGTCAATAACCAAGTTTTTTGTTGTTTGTTTGTCTCAGACTGTTTCGGTTGGAAGGCGGAGATTCAGCGCGAGTTTTCAGCTGATGTTCCGGTTGATAAAGGGGCTGATATTCATGACGTTTATCGCAATTATTGTGATATTGATCACACTGGCTCACATGACGATACAAGACATAATTGTGTGTATCCTTGCCTTTATGCCCACAGGTTGGGGGATGCTCTTGGTAAGTAAAAAAAAAAGCTTTTCACTGGAGTCCTATTAAAATGGAAATGTTGTGCGTGTGTGGATAAAAACAAGACTAACACTTGGTGTGTGTTTGCAGATTGCGCAAGCGTGTAAGCCGGTGGTTCATAGAGCAGGATTCTGGGGATCAGTGAGGACCCTAGCTCGTGGATACGAGATAGTAATGGGACTGTTGCTGTTCACGCCAGTGGCGTTCTTGGCATGGTTTCCATTTGTGTCAGAGTTCCAAACGCGTATGCTCTTTAATCAAGCTTTCAGTAGAGGTCTTCAGATCTCTCGTATCCTTGGAGGTCATCGTAAGGATCGCTCTTCTCGAAACAAGGAATGATTCATCTCTTCATTGTAATGACAGGGAAGGGATCTTAATTTATCCCTTTTTTATCTTCATGGATGATTAGGGTTAATGTAATTTAGTTTTCAATATATCGCTTAGGTAAAAACATTGTAGTATTCATCTATAAATTAGACGTTATCTATCATTTAATGACTGTTTAATTATTTAGTTGAAGACCTCCATTGGTCCATGTCGAGGAAGATAAGGAACTTACTAACAACTTTTGCTTGGCCTATAAGATACAGCGACAACAAAGCTTTCAAAAATTCCCTAGTTACCAACTGGGTTCATTAATGGGCCGATAAGGAAAGCCCACGATCTTCTAAGAAGGATTAGCCCTAGTTTCCTCTGCTTCGTTGAAAGACAACTTAAAAAATGGCGGGAAGTTGTGACAATGTTTGGTTCGACAAATAAGCGGAGACGTGGCGGCGATACGTGGCACCACGACATTTGTACGAGAATGATAATTTGTCTTGGTTCGAGCCAGCCTGTAAACGGTAATCTGTGTCCGTACAGCTTAAATCTCATCCCAAAAAGAACAACCAAAATGACGGATTTGGCCCCAACAAAGCTGTAAAACGAGGTTAAAACCCGGAACTTTCACCTTATTAGACGACGACACACCTCTCGTCACTCTTGTCGAGACTCTTACCACAAAGAGGTTTTTGAAATGGCGGCGATGAAATACAAAGGAAGCGTTTTTATCATATTAGTCATCCTTCTTCTTTCGTCCTCACTACTTGCTCACTCTTCTTCTACAAAATGTAAGTGTCATGTGATATGTTTAATAATATTCTCATCTTTATTCATCGTTTGGGTTCAAAACATGATGAATCAATCCTCTTTGTTCTTTTTGTTTCTAGCCTTCTTTTGGTTAGGAGAAACACAAGATACGAAAGCCATGAAAAAGGTAAGAAAATCTCTTCCTAGAAACACAACGCGACTGTTTTGAAGGAAATGAACAATTCGTTTCTTATTTTTACAATAAAAAGTATGAAACTTTTTGTTTTCTAGCTAGCTCTTTGCATTTGATATTCGTTTGTATTTTTCTATATGATTTTGATGCAAAGATGATTAATTTTTTGTTTTGGTACTGAAAACAGGAGAAGAAGATTGATGGAGGAACAGCTAATGAAGTTGAAGAAAGACAAGTTCCAACTGGATCCGACCCTCTTCATCATAAACACATTCCTTTTACTCCATAGATTCATTCCTTATATCTTTTTTCTGTATCTTCTGTTTCCCATTGTTGACATATTAGTTTGTAATGCTTTTCACATTCTAGTTTTGAGTTTTGTTTATCCGAATGTTAAATTTCTATTTCAGGTTGAAAATGATTAACTTCGTTATTTACTATAGAGTATTTCAATTACTTCAGCCAAGATTTTGTGGATGCTTTGGAAAGATGCCAAAGCGTAACAACTTCCAATTCAATTTTTGTGATGAGTTAGTTCTCAAGATGAAGTCGGAAGCATTCGTGACATCAATTGTATATATAAATTTTGGGTTTAGAGTGTTTTAAGTTGGTATCAAATCACAATTAATTATTCTGTGACATTTGTTTCTAGAAGAAACTTGGGAAAACCGATCTTTTGGATGTGAAGTGGTAGATTGGTTGTCTAAGGTTTTGTACTAGAATTTTGTCTGATTTTAGTTTTAAAACGGTAAGATATATTTTCTTTATAAGGACAATATGGTGTATCTAGTTCTAATTTTGTGACTGTATATAGATTTGTTGATGCTAGATTGTTTGTCAATAAAATTATTGCATTGACCTTAATTAGTTTCGGTAGCCAATCGACCACTACTTGTTGAGTTTTGGAGCCACATATTCCCCTTGCATGTTACACCGAGTGACACGACAAATTCATGTTAAACAAAAATAAAAGGATATACGGTTAAACTATTTATTGTACCGCAATAAATAAAGATATTAAATCAGTTTATTTTGGCGCCACAAACAAAGTAGATATAGTGTGTGTTTTTTTGGCTTGTTGATATCAAAATACCTATGTTTTTTTATTGTCTTCTACATTAGCTAAGTCATAATGTGAATCATGTAAATCTTATAATCTATCTTTCAGAATCTTAAGTTGTGTGAGGCACGGGAGAGTCACGTGAGAGTTTTTTTTTTTTTTTCACAAGTCACGTGAGATTTAGATTTGAACAAATCCCGTAACGGAGCAAGCGAGGCACGTGACATACACGCCCCCCTTAGGTCCTATAAATACATCTCCTCCTTTCACTGTCACAAGTAGCGATTCTCTCTGCGGCGCGTGTAAACGGTGACGGGGCTCTAATGGCTAATCTTCCTCCTCCGCTCTCCATGAAATCTGTCGCCCTCTCAGGAGCTTCTTCTCCTTCTTCTTCCTCCAACAACGATCGGAAGCTATCATCGGCGGAGCAGTTAATTCTCGATCTCAGCAATCCCGAACTCAGAGAAAATGCACTTCACGAGTTGTCTAAGGTCATCTCTCTCTCACCGAATTCTCTTACTCGCGAATTTTTGATCGTTTGGGTTTTCGTTTTCTGCGTTCTATTGAATGGAATTTCGAATGTATTTGGTTGTTTAGTCCGGTGAATCGTAGACATGCTTTTAGATTACCGACTCCTAATTCTTCCTTGCCGCAAATTTTGAGGGAATTTGTACGATTATTGTTGAGATTGTAAACCTGCATGAATAGGGGATGAAATTAAATAATCGAAATAGTTCAACACTGATTAAGGCGTTGATCTCGATTGGTGAGCAATTTAAGTTGGTATGAGGATTCTTCACTGAAGTTAAACGTCTGGACAATTAAAAAATCAAATGGTTTTGATGTTTACTGTACTCATTGCTTTTGATTTCATACATTAAGAAGTTCTTCTCACTGAAATTCATGTCTAATCCCGTGTTTCATTATTTCAGAAGAGAGAGATCTTTCAAGATTTGGCTCCGCTTTTATGGCATTCTGTTGGTACCATTCCTGCTCTTCTACAGGTACCCTCTCCTCCATGTTATTATATGGCACTTGTTCCTTTATTCTTCAGGGGAATTTATTTATTGATTTCTGGCTTCTCTATATACTGTTATAGTTTTAGCATTTTAACTTTTGAGATTTGATGTACATTGTATTGGTTAAGATCTAGTCATTTTCTTTCTTTCCTCTTTTCAGGAGATTATCGCAGTTTACCCTGCCCTATCTCCTCCAACCATGACTCCTGCTCAATCTAACAGGGTGTGCAATGCACTTGCTCTTCTTCAGGTGCATAAAATATTGTCAGTTTCCTCTTTCTTTTTTAGGGAGACTTACAAACGTTTATATATGTATGTTCAATTTGGAAGACTCTATTTTTTATTGATTCGACTCTTTTTTCGTACATCCAGTGTGTTGCTTCTCATACTGATACGAGAATGTTGTTCCTAAAAGGTACAGTCCTGTGCCCGAACAATTCTTCCTTAGTTCTCATTCAAATAATTTCGGTGTTTGCTCTGTGACTAAAGTTATAGAGATAGATTGCATTAGTTGAATACCCAACCCGTCTACCAAAACTAGTTTTAAGAGCCACCTTGTTGGTCTCTTTCTGATTGATCTCATTTATTAGATGTGTGTTTGGCTATAATATGCTTAAAGTTTAAAGTCTGTTGCTTTTCAAAATACAGCCCATCTGCCATTGTACCTGTATGCTTTCTTGAATACATCAAGCAAATCAAGACCGTTTGAGTACCTGCGGCTGACTAGCTTGGGGGTTATTGGTGCACTTGTTAAGGTATGTATTGATATTTGAGTTTTGTTTCCTCGTCTAGTTATTTAGTATGTTTATGCCAAAAAGGCAGGAACACTTCTTTTACATGCTAACAACTGTTTGGCTGTAAATAAATATTTTGGTGATTTGAGAAACAACGATTTTAGCATGCTAAGACCTTTGAGTAGATCCTGTTAAGACATCATTAGTGATATTGGTCTTGCAACATCGTTCATTTGGTTTGGTAGGTTGATGATACTGAAGTGATCAGATTCCTTCTTCAAACTGAGATTGTCCCATTGTGCCTCCGGACAATGGAGAATGGCAGCGAGTTATCAAAGACTGTAAGTTTGTCTATCTTCAGATGCTTCTCTTTAGATTCACATGCTTGAAAAATGTATATCAAGTTTCCTATCATTTATACAGCCAGTTGCAAATATCTGAAATCTTTGCTTCATACAAAGAACTTGTATAAGTTTTCTTCTGCAATTGATGTTTCTGATTGGTTTTGGTCATGTACAGTTCATCTGATTGATTTATTTGAACGGTTATGTCAGGTTGCTACTTTCATTGTTCAGAAAGTTTTGCTGGACGATGTTGGGCTTGAGTACATGTGCACGACAGCGGAGAGATTCTTTGCTCTGGGTCGGGTTTTGGGAAATATGGTTACTTCACTTGCAGAAGGACCGTCCGCTAGGCTACTAAAGCACATCATACGCTGCTATCTTCGCTTGACAGATAACCCCAGGTGCAATAATTATCCATTTTCCTTCATTTGAAAACCATATTATACACTCGTGCTTACACAATACAGTTACTGATGACATTCAGAGCATGCGATGCACTTGGAAGTTGCCTTCCAGATCTTCTGAGGGATGCTACTTTCAGTGGTTGTCTCTATGTAAGTGTCATATCTCTTGATAGCATCATAACCAATTATTAGTGATTCTGATACCAAATTGTTATCTATCAGTTTATTGTTATCACGACTCAATTCTTTTGATACTTGAGACTTGACTGTTTTTAGCTAATCGTCTCACTTAATTTGGCAGGATGACCCACCTGCAATGCAATGGCTGCAGCAACTGCTCCACAACGTTAACGTTGGCGGGAGAGCACCTCAAGGGTTGGCTCATATGTTTGTGAATTAAATCGAACCCTTATAGTCTGGGCAGAAACTGTTATTCATTGGACAAAAAAAGTTAGTTGGAAACAGAATTACAGATGAGAAACAGAAACCCAACCAAAGATTTTGAGTTTGATGGATATATGTATTTGGATTTCTTGACCGTCTTATGATGTTGCAATCAATATAACTAAAATTCCATTGAAAAGACCGAATTAAGCATTAAACCCAAAGTTTTTTTAAATCCAACAAACGTTTTACAAAAGCTGATGCAGATAAATTTATCTATAATAGACTGTCAGATCTTGCAGGTAGCCTCCTGAAGAGATTGAGCGGCACAGAGGGTAGCTTGTGCCTGAACCTTGGATGCCTCAGCACATAGATCCCAGCAAGAAGTGCAACAACCTGAAACGGCGTAACATACAACACGATAGCAGCTATGAGACAGAAAAGCACAAACAATGTGGTTGCCCTCGGGTCTCTCCAGCTCAGCAGCGATAAAAACCGCTCTCCCTGTGTTGCTAGATCGCCTATCACGGTCTGAACCCGTCCTCCTATGCTTCTGAGCCGGTCATATCGCATCCGCACAATCTCAGAGGATCGGGAAGTCGGGAAAGTATCAAACTCTTCATCAAGCTCGTCGGGGTGAACAGCGTCTGCATGGGACAACCGTGTGTCCATGTGTGGCGGGTGCCTTGGTCTCCACCGGAAATTCCAGATCCCAATCAAGAAAAGGTACAAGAAAACCGTTGGGAGGATTAATTCCGGGTAAAGAACTAAGATAATGAAAAGAACATGAATGAGAATTGTGGTTATTGGGTTTCTCCAGTTGCAGATCTGATCAAACCATTTTCCAACAGCAATGAGACCACTCAGAACATTCATGATTCTGAAGAAGTTAGCTTTACTCCTCCTCATGCTCCACATATGGGAGTCAACATCGAGCATGTACTCCACAATCTCTTTGCGAAGAGGCGGCTCTGCGCGGTTCAGCCTTGCCGAGACAATGTTCATCGCCTGGTGTCTCAGGCTGTCCAGCTGGAGAACCGATAACGGATGGATGTAATGCATTTTGGGTAGTAATGGCTGAGAATACATATGAAGCATGTTGATGAGAGATAGGCAAGTGAACCGCACAGCTAACTGTATTTCACCTGTCTTCTTGATCCCAGAAGGATGAAAGACGAGTAGCGGATATGAATGAGTGTAGATACGGTCAGCTTCAAGGGTAGAGAGCCGGATTCTCACTTTCCCGATTCTCAAGTCTTTTCCGCTTCCGCCTGGAATGTGTCCGTTGTCGAATGCTCCAAAAGTTATGACAGTGCAGGTGTCAAACACTTCCCATGTGTACTGCTCATTCCATTTAGGCGTAAAACTATCCACGATTGTTCTTGTTCTAATCCATTTCTGCCCATACTTAGCCACGCAATATGCATCTGTTGTCCCCTTCCCGTCTTTTGACTTCATTGGCATCAGCCCGTGTGCACTTATGATCCCTACTTCAAGCAGTCCGATACTCGGTTTCCATAGCTGTTTTGCGGTTGGCCTTAGGTCGCTGCTGTAGTGAGTTGATTCATCAAGAACATGGTACCCACCTTCAAGAAAGATTCTTAGATGAATTCTGCTTGCGAATTTGATCTCTTTTTGCTCTCCTTCCACCATAATATGTTTCTCCAGGTTGAACCACCTCGAGTTAAGCGGCCTATGGTCTAACCTTCTTTGGACGTTCTGCAACGGGATTGCACACCGGCCTAACGTTTCATCTTTATTCGGTGCAACCCTATCTTCCACCGCGAGAATCAAAGCTTCCTCAAAAGGCTCAGCAACAACAAACATCAGATCTTCATTCCACATCGGATTCAATGTTTTGGTCTGAGAAATACGTGTTCTCAGAGTCTGGTTTCCGAGCATTGCTTTCACGTAAACCTCAGGGAACTTGGTTTTATCATGAGGTATCAAATCTTGAGCCTCAATTACATTGACCCTGACATACCAAAGCTTTGGCGAAAGATAAACCTTTGAACGGATATGTGTCACACCCTCAGGTCCGACCGTGGCTGCATCTGAATGCCAAGCATCAGAAAAAGCTTCATCTGCTTGTGTCCCCATCCAAACAGCTAACATAAGCTCTCCTTTAACCTTACGCCCATGTCGATCCTCCAACCTATACCACTGAGGAGCCAATGGACTATCAGGCGGTACCCGTTTAGGAATCTCATTGAGATCAAACATGATTCTACCAATCAAATCATCTAACACCACATCTTTGTCTTTAACGACAACCTCCAAGATTGATGCTTGGATCCTCTCCTTTGAAAACGCAAACACTTGCTTCCACTCCGGATTCGACCTCTTCTCGAAATGCTTAGTCATCCCTCTGTAGTTTCCGAGCTTCACTTCCACATATGGATCACAACTACCGGTCACATCTTTCCCCGGTAACTCCTTCGCCTTAACGACCCGTACGTAGAGGTAATGCATCTGCTCAACCAAATCATAAGTGCTGCAGAGTTTATCACCTGTCACAGAACCTGCACCAATCTTTGGTGAAGTTTCCTTCAGTGCAAAATCTATATTTTGCCCTGGTTTCTGCATCTTGTCTGAATCTTGAAAACTTCTTGCAATTATATGGCAAAGATCCAAGAACTTGTAAGAAGAAGCAGTTTCAGGGGAAGCTGCTTGGTTCTGTTATCTAAGACAACCCTTCTGGTAAAAAGAAACAAAACACAGCAGCAAATGGATCAGAGAGATTTTAACAGTTTACCTACAATGGCTACAACATATTAGTAACATAGACATCTCTCGAATAAAAATCGAATGAATCAAGGAGTTTGAGATCTACACTCTACTGAATAATAATATAAGCACTGTGAAAATGTTTATAAAAGTGGAAATGGTAAACTTTTAAATGTTATTTAGGACTCTTGTTGGAGTTTTCTCACCAAACAAGCAGCTACCAATCTACCAAAGACAAACATTTTCCTTAAAATAAAGAGATTCCCCAAGAAAATGTATATAACTTTTTCTTCAAAAAAATTAGAGCAACCTCTCTTAGCTTTCTTCTAGGCTGATCCAAACAAAACTCGAAAGTGAACATTTTAGAAAGAGAGAAAAAAAAAACATCATTTTACTTTAAACAAAATACAATAAAAGAAGAGTAAACAAGATGATCTACTTGAGAGACAGTTAAAACAAGAAGAGTAAACAAGAAATGTTTTGTTTTAATATCTTTAATTCTTCACTGTCGCTGTTACTTGAGCTACTGATCAAAACAACAACTACACATAATATAAATATCAACAAATACAAAACCAATAGAAAAATTAGGACATGGTAATGTACCTCAAGGGATCTAATGAAGAATAGAGAGAACAACTTGGAAATACATTGTTTTTTGTAATGCAAAGTTTAGAAGAAAGTGAAAATGTTAAAAATGAGATTGCGAAGAAGAGTAGTGAGCTTTTAGTGAAGTGAAGAAGAAGAGAGTGTACAGTAGAAATAGAATATATGGGGACATGTGGGTGTGCTAAGATCTGCTGCTTTTTAGTGGACCTACACTTTTGACCTCTTCTTTCATATTTTATTCATCTTTTTCTTACTTTTCTATTAGCCACTTCCAATTTCACTCTCTTTCTCTACCAACTTTTATTAGTTTATCATTTCTTCACTTACTCGTAATAGTTTAGTTTTTAGTAATGCATTTAAGGTTGAGTGTATTGATTGAAAGAAATCAATGTTTGTAGGACTTGTTTGTTTTTTTGTCTACTGCTTTGTTTCATTGCACAGCCGAATATACTTTCTGTCTGCAAACATTATTATGTTCTCAACATTTTATTTCTACACCATGAGAATATTTCATGAATGCACAAACTATGATTCTGATTTCAGAAAGACATGGATTCATCGTTAGCATAACTTATAAAAACACATTTGTTTATATTTATTGTAACATCAACATACATATTTAGATGATATTGCAAATTAAACACAGAGTCACAAACCACCTAAGAGGCTGAACATCTGAACACATGTCTATATTCCAAAGGAGTTTTAAAAGGGTTTATTTCTTCAAGCTTGCACACTGAAGTACACATTGTATGTTTCATCTCTTAGGCTAAACAATGGCGATAGCACAAAGTTCCTCTGTGTTCCGCTCATCACGAAACTCATTGGATTGTATTGATTCATTCCTGTCTTTAAACTAAAGCTTGCTGCCTGTTTAAACTTCTCATCAGTCGCAGCCGAACCACATTCAAGCCTTAGTTTCGTCCCTTGCTTTAATGTTTGATCGCTGTACACAAAACAACCCTTTTTGCTCTCTAGGCTTAACGACACGCTTCCTGGCTTCCCGTCAAGTCCAGATACTAACCGAAAGCTAGAAGATCCTTTGTCACTAGGAGAAGAAGCTTGAACCGTGAGGGAGCTATCAGTTGCTTGCTTTACGATCATGCCAGGGAAATCAAACGGCTCAAGCATGACAAGGCTTCCAATTAGTCCCTCTGGACTCGAAATCGGATGTTTAGAATCATCAGTCACGAGCCTGAAAGTCGCCGAAACAGCGTCTTGTGTCCCTGGCTCGGGTGATACTTTCATTATGATGGTTTGGTTGCTGTTTGACAACACGTAAGATATGTTTCCAGATTGTTGTGAGAGTGTGACAAGGTGACTGTTAAGAGTTTCAGGTATAGGGGTTATCCAGTTTCCAGCTTTAGCCTGAGTTGTGATGCTCCAGTCCATGCTCGTGTGTCCGGCTAACAAGTAAGGGCCATAGAGTATGGCTTGAAGAGATGCGTACTCCGGCCGATCATCTGACATAATGTAAAATCAGTTCTGTTGTTATTGCTTTGACACTACAGAGTTGCATACAATTTATACACAATAATCAAGAACCAACTCTACACAGCGTAATTGTGTTTTATACCTTTTATAGCTTCGGTTCTGATACTCATTGGTAGCTCCATGGTTACTTGATCACCAGATTTCCATTTCTGTTTGATTGATAGGAAATTACCTGCAAAGAAAAAGACAGGTACAATATGATTCTCATTTCACAAACTAGAGACTGTAACAGTCAAGCGAGTTCTGCTTTTTAGAACCTAATGCTCAAATCACCTGAAGTTGGTACGTTTAAGGGTCGCCCATTCAAAGATACTTTGGCACCTATAGAGTTAGTCCAAACAGGAATTCTTAGATTCAAAGTCGACTCCTTCGCCACTCCCTGCAACAAAATTGGATCCATCAGACTCTTTCTTCAATGTAACATGTTGCATCAAGTTGTGCAAAAGTTTTACCACTTTGGAAGAAGAAAGAGTGAATGTCACACGCATGTACGGATCCCACGACACAACAGGATTAACTTTCTGAGATATTGAAAGACCAGCAGATTTCCAATCAAGTGAGCTTGATATATATTGGGTGACATAAAGAGCTGGAGTTGCACCATCTTCTTGAAAATATATGGAATCTCCCAGTTTTGAGAAGGATTCAATTCCTGTGGACAGAAAGATTCAATTACTACCATTACCTCAAAATTAATCTGTCTTGAAACAAGAAAAATGTAGAAAACCAGATGATTGTGGTTAAAAGTTTACCAGTGCCATAGCAACACCAAAAGGAATCATAAGGTGTTCCCCAACCGTGATAAGTCACAGCCTTAGAAACACCTTTACCCAATGGGAGCATGTAGATCATCCGTCCGGGATCGGTTCCTCTTTGAATTCCGAGCACACCGTTGGTCAAAGCGCGCTCGTAATAGTCTGCATAGCTAACCTCTTTTGTCCATCTGAACAGATTCCTAGAGACCTGAAATTGTACAAGTGTCAATATGTTACGTTGAGCAAATGAAAAGAGGGGGGTGGGGGTGTGGGGAAGTTTGAAATCCTACCTTGAGCATGTTATAAGTAGTACATGATTCCTCGTTTTCAGTTTGCAACGTAGTCGCCATTCTCTTTGGATCTTGCCTAATGTTAAATATTCCCAAATCATGGTTAAGACTTAAAACAAAAAGTCATGTTACAAAGAACCAAACTCTAAAGTCAAGTAATGGTAGTACCAGAACTCTTTGACTGATGTTCCTCCAGTTGCATAGCTGTGTGAAGCATTAACTATGTCCATAAAGAACATCGGGATTTCCTGGAAATGCAGATTTCAGAATCAAGAGAACCAATATCTTCTTTGATAAAAATGTCACACTTTTCTTGGTTACTCTTCGATACCTTATGGAGTAGATCACCAGTGATTTCATACCGTTGTTGGGATCCAACGACGATGGGAATATGTGTATTAGCGTGGAATCCACTAATATCATCGGCCTGCAAACAAACATGTCAAGTTATGTGACCTTACCATTCACATCTCTTCAAGGCTTCAAGCTAATCATCAAGTAAATTACCTGAATTGCGAGGACTCCGAGAAAGCAAGGCTTGTCAAAGAGATGTGCGAGAAACAAATACTTGGAATCTCTCTGCAGAGTCCAAAACACTATGATATAACACAAAGCTAGATAGAAATCTAAGGTTGGAGTTTAGAGTCTGATAAGATTTTAACTCACAGTGATGCTGTATAGCTGATAAAGAACATCATTCATGCCACCAGTCTCTTCGTTTAGTGATAGCCAATGTCGTTCAACACTGTACTTCTTTATCACATTTTGAACACGGCCATAAAAGTAATCAGCCATCCCTGTTGCCATCTTTAAAGCTTGAGTATTCCCAGCCAACTTGTATTGATCCACCAGGCCGGCCAAAATCTGTCAAAATTAAGACAGAGATGTTACTCTCTTGCAAAACATAAGCATATCAATCTTCAACTCAGTCAAAGGGTCTGACTATTCACCTTGTGAATGGTATAGTAAGGAGCCCAAACATGTGTTATAGCTTCAAACCGGTCGAAAAAACTGGAAGGGAAAGCTGAGAGATATCCTGTGCCATATTTCTGCTGGCATTCCGCTAGAGCTGAGACAAGAGCTGTCATTTTCGCCTTGAGAGTTTCGTTATGAGTACTTGCCCACATATAAGCTGTTGCACTCAAATAGTGACCTTCAAAACAAACAGACAGATTTTTGAGCCATCAACTAAAAGGTCATTCCTTTAAGGTTCTATGCAATGTAAGAGTTAAAATCCTTTCAAGTGTCTATGAAATGTCAAAAGGTGATTCCTATAAGGGCCTATGCAATCTATACCAAACATCAAATCTCAAAACCTTTTCCTGCATACTATCAACAGCATGAATCAAGAAAGTGTATTGAATTGGGGAAAAAGGCAGAGGTTTATACCGACAAAATGGCCACGGAGTTCACTATCTGGTTTCTCCCATCCTCCATAGGGAACTCCAGGAGCATTAAGACCAGCTTCTTTACGGAAGTTATAGGCCAAACCATCAACATCCAACATCAATAGATACTCAAGGTTTGTCTGCTGAGCCCTCCAATGGAAAGAGCTCGGGTCCAGCCTAACGTCGTGCAAAGAGACATCCTTGAGAAAGTTACCAGAGGAATTAGAGTCCTTGAACTTTCTATACAACATAGTCCAAGCAAAATCATCAGTCTCTTCTTTCAACATCTTCCTTGGCAACAAAGTAGACCAAGCAGAGTCATCAGTTGGAGTTAAATGGTAATGAGAGAACTCCTCTGACTTCAAATTTGCGTTCTGTGATTGCAGAAGCTCGCTGCGGAGAGTATGCGATGAGAGCTTCGTAGGAATGTCTGTACACTCTTTCGCCAGACAAACAAGAAGAAAGCTTGTGTATAATAACAGAGCAATGGTTATGATCACACCAGACTTCATCGTATGTTTTTTCATAAACAAAAAAGTGTAACTATTCAAATCCCCAGATCCCACGTTCAGAATCCAAGAGACTCAAAACTGTTAGGGAGAGGGGATTTGAAATGGAAGAAGAAAATAATGAGAAGAGATGTTTATAAAGCAAAAGATTTCTAAAGAAAATGTGTGCCAAAAATAGATTTTCTAACGATTGAAGCAATGTCTGCTAAAAAAAGAATTCAATCAAGTGAAAGAGAAAAACAGAGGAGGATTTGGATAAAAACAGAGAGGATTTGGATAAAAACAGAGGAGGATTTGTTGTAAAAAAAGATTAAGGGGGTGTTATTGGTTTGTGATTTTGAAAGAATTTTAATGACTTTTAAAAAATATAGAAAGTAGATATGTCAAAGATTTTAAATGATTACTAGAGAATTTTGTATAATTTCTATGATTAGTTTTTCCAAAATCTTATAAAGTTTTTCTATAATCTTGTAAAATCTCCCTGAATGTAATTATAAACTTTGATTTGTGATTTCTCCAAAATTATAACATATTTCCAAAATACTGTATAATATTCTCCCCTCTTCTATAGAAGTTATCTCCACCAAAGTGAAAATCACACGCATAAACACAATAACTATCGTATTCGTAAGTAATGTTTATGCGTGTGATTTTGTTGGATATTTTACTTTTCATGTGTTGGATATTTTGATACAATAACTATGGTATTCTAATTTCTGCAACAGATCACATATGAGAATATTATTTCATGAAAGCTCAAGGCAACACACTATTCTCCACTCTATATTTAGAATATAAAGAAAGACATGGATTCATCGTTAGCACAATTTATAAAAACACATTTGTTTATATTTATTGTAACAGCAACATACATTTTTAGATGACATTGCAGAACACAAAATCACAAACAAACCTAAGAGGCTAAACATCTAAACACATGTCTATATTTCAAATGAGACTTTTCTTTCTTATATTTTCACCCAATAAGGGTTTCTTTCTTCAAGTTTGCACACTGAAGTACACATTGTATGTTTCATCTCTTAAGCTAAACAATGGCGATAACACAAAGTTCCTCTGTGTTCCGCTCATCACGAAACTCATTGGATTGTATTGATGCATTCCTGTCTTTAAACTAAAGCTTGCTGCCTCTTTAAACTTCTCATCAGTCGCATCCGAACCACATTCTAGCCTTAGTTTTGTCCCTTGCTTTAGGGTTTGATCGCTGTACACAAAACAACCTTTTTTGCTCTCTAGTCTTAACGAAACGCTTCCTAGCTTCCCGTCAAGTCCAGATACTAACCGAAAGCTAGAAGCTCCTTTGTCACTAGGAGAAGAAGCTTGAACTGTGAGGGAGCTATCAGTTGCTTGCTTTACAATCATGCCAGGGAAATCAAACGGCTCAAGCATGACCAGCCTTCCAATTAGTCCTTCTGGACCCGAAATCCGTGGTTTAGAATTATCAGTCACGAGCCTGAAAGTCGCTGCAACGGCATCTTGTGTCCCTGGCTCGGGTGATACTCTCATTGTGATGGTTTGGTTGCTATTTGAAAACACGTAAGATACGTTTCCAGATTGTTGTGAGAGTGTGACAAGGTAACTGTTTTGAGTTTCAGGTATAGGGGTTATCCATTTTCCAGGTTTAGCCTGAGTTGTGATGCTCCAGTCCCTGCTCGTGTGTCCGGCTAACAAGTAGGGGCCATAGAGTATGGCTTGAAGAGATGCGTACTCTGGCCGATCATCTGAAATACTCACAAAATAATGTCAAAACAGAGTTGCATACAATTTATACATATACTGCTAGTTATAGATTGCCGGAGTAAGGGTACCAGTCTACAAAAGCAAAACTGTGTGTTTATACCTTTTATAGCTTCGGTTCTGATACTCATTGGTAGCTCCATGGTTACTTGATCACCAGATTTCCATTTCTGTTTGATTGATAGGAAATTACCTGCAAAGAAAAAGACAGGTACAATATGATTCTCATTTCACAAACTAGAGACTGTAACAGTCAAGCGAGTTCTGCTTTTTAGAACCTAATGCTCAAATCACCTGAAGTTGGTACGTTTAAGGGTCGCCCATTCAAAGATACTTTGGCACCTATAGAGTTAGTCCAAACAGGAATTCTTAGATTCAAAGTCGACTCCTTCGCCACTCCCTGCAACAAAATTGGATCCATCAGACTCTTTCTTCAATGTAACATGTTGCATCAAGTTGTGCAAAAGTTTTACCACTTTGGAAGAAGAAAGAGTGAATGTCACACGCATGTACGGATCCCACGACACAACAGGATTAACTTTCTGAGATATTGAAAGACCAGCAGATTTCCAATCAAGTGAGCTTGATATATATTGGGTGACATAAAGAGCTGGAGTTGCACCATCTTCTTGAAAATATATGGAATCTCCCAGTTTTGAGAAGGATTCAATTCCTGTGGACAGAAACAAAAAAAGACCCTCAAAATTTATCTTACTTTTGTATCTTACAAAAATGTAGAAAACCAGATGAATTGTGGTTAAGAGTTTACCAGTGCCATAGCAACACCAGAAGGAATCATAAGGTGTTCCCCAACCGTGATAAGTCACAGCCTTAGAAACACCTTTACCTAATGGGAGCATGTAGATCATCAGTCCAGGCTGGGTTCCTCTTTGAATTCCCAACACGCCGTTGGTCAAGGCGCGCTCGTAATAGTCTGCATAGCTAACCTCTTTTGTCCATCTGAACAGATTCCTAGAGACCTGAAATTGTACAAGTGTTGATATGTTAGTATGTTACCTTGAGCAAATAGAAAGAGGGGGAAAAGTTTAAAATCCTACCTTGAGCATGTTATAAGTAGTACATGATTCCTCGTTTTCAGTTTGCAGTGCAGTCGCCATTCTCTTGGGATCTTGCCTAATATTACCATTCCCAAATCATGGTTAGAACTTAAAACAAAAAGTCATGTTACAATGAACCAAAGACTAAAGTCAGGTAATGGTAGTACCAGAACTCACTGACTGATGTTCCTCCTGTTGCATAGCTGTGAGAAGCATTAAAAATGTCCATAAAGAACATCGAGATTTCCTGGAAATGCAGATTTCAGAATCAAGAGAACCAATATCTTCTTTGATAAAAATGTCATACTTTTCTTGGTTACTCTTCGATACCTTATGGAGTAGATCACCAGTGATTTCATACCGTTGTTGGGATCCAACGACGATGGGAATATGTGTATTAGCGTGGAATCCACTAATATCATCGGCCTGCAAACAAACATGTCAAGTTATGTGACCTTACCATTCACATCTCTTCAAGGCTTCAAGCTAATCATCAAGTAAACTACCTGAATTGCGAGGACTCCGAGAAAGCAAGGCTTGTCAAAGAGATGTGCGAGCAGCAAATACTTGGAATCTCCCTGCAGAGTCCAATAAACTAAAAAATGACACAGAGCTACATAGAAATCTAAGGTTGCCTTTTTGAGTCTGATTAGATTTTAACCCACAGTGATGCTGTATAGCTGATAAAGAACATCATTCATGCCACCAGTCTCTTCGTTTAGTGATTGCCAATGTCGTTCAACACTGTACTTCCTTATCACATTACGAACACGGCCATAGAAATAATCAGCCATCCCGGTTGCCATCTTTAAAGCTTGACTGTTCCCAGCCAACTTGTATTGATCAACCAGACCAGCTAAAATCTGTCAAAAATTAAGACAAAGTTGAACCTCTTTTGCAAACATAAGCATATCAAACTACATCACAGTTAAAGAGTCTAACTTATTTTCACCTTGTGAATGGTGTAGTAAGGAGCCCAAACAGGTGTTATAGCTTCAAAGCGGTCGAAAAAACTGGAAGGAAAAGCAGAGAGATATCCTGTGCCAGACTTCTGTTGGCATTCCGATAGAGCTGAGACAAGAGCTGACATTTTCTCCTTGAGAGTATCATTATGAGTACTAGCCCACATATAAGCTGTTGCACTCAAATAGTGACCTTCAAAAACAAATAGACAGACTTTATGAGCCATCTAGTAAAAGGTAATTCCTTTAAGGGCCTATGCAATCTAAAGTGTATAATCCTTTTAAGGGTCTATGCAATCTATATACCAAACATCAAATCTCAAAACCTTTTCTTGCATTACTATCAACAACATGGATATAGAAAGTATATTGAACTGAGGAAAAAGGCAGAGGTTTATACCGACAAAATGGCCACGGAGTTCACTATCTGGTCTCTCCCATCCTCCATAGTAATCTCCAGGTGCATCAAGACCAGCTTCTTTACGGAAGCTCCAGGCCAAACCATCAACATCCAACATCAATAGATACTCAAGGTTTGTCTGCTGAGCCCTCCAATGAAAGGAGTCTGGGTCGAGCCTAACGTCGTGCAAAGAGACATCTTTAAGAAAGTTACCAGAGGAATTAGAGTCCTTGAACTTCCTATACAACATAGTCCAAGCAAATTCATCTGCCTCTTCTTTCAACATCTTCCTTGGCAATAAACTAGACCAAGCAGAGTCATCAGCTGGAGTTAAATGGTAATGAGAGAACAACTCTGTCTTCAAAGTTTCGTTCTTTGATTGCAGAAGCTCGCTGCGGAAAGTATGGGATGAGAGCTGCGTAGGAGTGTTGGTACACTCTTTCGCTACAGAAACAAGAACAAAGCTGCTTGTGTATAGTAACAGAGCAATGGTTATGATGAGACCAGACTTCATCGTATCTCTTTTGTCTTAAAAAAGAATGAAAAAAGTGTAACTAAAGTCTAAAGAGATGGTTCAAAACCCGAAACCCCAAGATCCCAAATTCAGAATCCAAGAGACCATAAAACAGTTAGGGAGAGGAGATTTGAATATGAAGAAGAGGATAATGTGAGAAGAGACATATATAAAGCAAAAGAGTTGTGAAGATTTAAGCAATGTCTAACAAAGAAAAAGAATTCAATCACGTGAAAGAGAAAGCAGAGAGATTAGGATAAAAACAGAGGAGGTCACGGATGGTTTGTCACTATCTCTGTTATCTGGTTTTGTTCTATTGACTCTGTAAAAAGAAAAAAAACTGTTTCGATAGATCAGTGAGCTGTTTCTGGATTTCCTCGAGATGTAGAATTGACAACTAAACACCATCACCAACGTGCAGAGACGATTAGGAGAATTATTTAAGATTTAAGCGATAATTAATACACACAAAAAGAATCCTTTTTAATCGCTAATTAGTGAAAATGGATAGAGAGAGAGAAGAAGAAGAAGAGGTTTTTCGTTGCAGAGAAGAAGAGAGGAGTTTTGGGGAAAAAAGGTTGAAGGAGATTCATACAAATTATAATAAACTAAAAGAATTATTTTAATTTGCATGCCGTCTAAATAAATACACTAATTTATGTGCTTTTGGTGTGTTAAATTCTTAACTGTTTTTTTATAAACTAAATTTGTAACCTTAACTGTTTGTTTATAAACTAAAGTTGTAACCTTAACTGTTTTTAACATTATTTTTAAACTAGAAACTTATTTCATTTTATCCTATTTGAAAAATATATATATGCTTGAATGATTGGAATTTGGAACACAACTAACTGGAACAGGATGACATGTAATTCTAGTTTTCTAATTTTGCACTATAAAAAAGCATTATCATTATTCAAAAATATTTAATATGAGTAGTTAATAGTTTTGTAATTAATAATAAAATGGCATCTGGTAGATCATTTGGTGTGTGAGAACGATGTGACTGCAATGCTTGATTTCTTTCTTCTTTTCTTTTTTTAGTGCTTGATATCTTCGATGCTTGAAGAAGACATAAAGAGAGATAGTGAAAAGGATGACATGTAAATGAAGACAAATCTATCAGAGAAACTCTTTTGTAAAATAGCATGCAAACAAAAGTATTATTATGAATGATAAACTTGTCTTACTAAGCAAAACTAAAACTATATTATACATATGCATTTTACAAAGCATAACAATACATGATTCTATAACTCAATTTGTTGAACTGGGCTGAAATAGTCTTCACTCTTCTCTCATGTCTATTTGGTATATGGAGATTGGAGAACATATGTACATATTACGACAAATGAAGACTATTTCAACCCCAATTATATATCTAAAGTGGGTAAGAGATTCATTTACTGTTTGTACTGTCATATATTCCTTCTGAGGTTTCTGTCTTCTCTTTTTCAAGGGAGATTCTCTTTGTACAAATTACATTTATAGTTCGACGATCTATATTATGGACTTTTTAGAAAAACTATTAACACTCTTAGTATATTTTACTGTTTACTAAACTAAAATTAGGTTTTTACTTACTAAATAATCCTCAAAACACTATCAATATCGATATTCCCTGATGTGCAATTATTATGAGTGTAAAAGTAAATAAAAGAATAAAAGATTTAACCAAAATATTGAATAAGAGGATATACACTGAAAGAGTAGTTGTGTATTTATGAAGAGTGATGGATGGTTAGTTAGATGTATTCGTCATTTGTCAATTTTAAGATGAAGTCTTTTCGACATTCCGACAATTTAGTTATTTTCATAGGTGGCTAAGATATTTGCTGCCGTCAATTATTAGATCAATTCTCTCTAAAGATTTTTATTTTTTTTGGTTGGGAAATCAGTGGTTCAAAAAAGTTTAAGGAAATGAATATTTAGGATGACGAGTTTAGTTTGTTGCTTCAAGAAAGGAGCATCATGTACACGTCAATCTTAACCACCAAATGTCTCTTTTTCGAGTATAGTGCAAAGGATACACGAGTTACTTTTCTTACCACTTGTACACTGCCATATACTCCTTCTAGAAATTAGAGGTGAATCAAATATCTAAGATCTGAAAACCCATCTAGAATTTAATGTCTTTAGACTTTATGGATTTAGATACGGATACCTTAATTTTAAAACTAAGATATTTGGATCCGATCTTAGATCCGTTTTAAAAATACATGTACCATAAATACAATGTTCCTAAAAAGATCTGGTATCTGTGGGAGAAATAAAAAATGAATGATATTATAAAAAATAAACCTACTGAATACCTATATAAAAAAAAAAAACATTTTAGCAACGTTGTAGTGAGAAAACGTAAATACTATGTTGTTGTGCCTTATTGGATTGCTACAAAGGCAGTAACCTTGTTCAGTTGATAAGCTATGTAGAATATACTGTATAGGACTAAGGTTTTGTGTGTCAATGCATATGTATATAACTCAACTCTAGTTGGTGTCGAAGAATTGATTTTATTTAAACTCATACTAATAGTTCAAAAGTATGTCAAAAGTATATCTTTATCCATTCCAATGCTTCGAGTTGGTGAGACTAATCTTGCTAAGAAACTTATTGCACATATATAGTGGAAGGGGGATTAGTTAGTAAGACCAAGACCGAGCAAGTCTCTAATTGTAAGACCATATATATATATATTTTTTATCTTTTCAACGATATGGTAGTTAAATACATTTACCCTACAATAATTGGAATACTTAATAGTTAATCGATGAGTTTTATGAAATTATTGTAGAACATAGAAAGCTCATACAAGAATACTTTGAGAGAAAGTCTTCCTCAACACTTAAGAAACAGGCTTTTGTAAGCATATGTCAATACGTTTGTCTAAAACCAGTTACGTTGAAACAATTATTACTAGAAATTTTACAATCAGCATGGACCATTAATATTTTTAACTAATAGGATGCTTCAAAGCATACTTTGCACACAAACTTGTTATGGAATTCTCTCATGTACGGTATTCCTGTTAATAATAAAAGTGACTTAGAAGCATCACATACTTGTTGTGCAATTCTCTCCCGCACGGTATTCACGTGTTCTTTGTGTCGTATCTTGTTGTTCTTCTAAAAAAACTATGTCTACTATATAGTTGTGATGATCTTTACCGGGCAAGCTAGCCATTATTACTTATAACAGAATCTAGATCAATATACCATTAATGAATAAATTTATGTAATCTAGCTAGTAGTGACTATTGTGTTTTGTGCTATAGAGTAATCTATCAGAAACTTTGTCAATATTCTTACTTTATCTTTGAAATATGAAATGTGTGTTCAATAACGGATCAAAGAGATCATCACAAAGAAAATGTAGTTTGACTAATTCCATCGCAAAATTTATAGTTCATTGCACATCCTTTGGAGGCTATGATCAGCAACGCGGTCATCACAGAATTGCTTAAAGGTGTGAGATATTTTTACGTCAATATTGATTTACGACTAATTAAAACTCAGTTGAAAAACTTGTGGAGTTATGGCAATATTTATATCTTCCGTTCTTCCAAAAGACGACTACTTATGCATGGTGCACCACCGACATTGGATACAAGCCCACCAAACCAATTTGGCCTATACGGTCCACTTAAATATGTTTTGTTAAGTAGACCACCTAATTGGACATATAGACCTGGCGTCACAAAGAAAATGGACATAGACACAAATTCTGGTTTAACATTACAACAGAAAAATGTACTAACTGAAATTTGAATGAAACCAATCTCTAAGTGAAACACACCAAAACAAGAGATACAAGAAAAAAACGTATCTTAAAAGTGTTACACACTTACACTTCTAACCAAACTGTTTTGAATTGTATGTAAGGAGACGAATTTAATATGCATACCATAGTCCATATTTGTAAAGTCTAGTCAGAACAAATGGTTGAATGTATCCCGGGCTTTACTGATCTCACAAGCGTGGTCGGTCCACATTTCTAAACTCGTATTTGAAAAGTTTATCCTATTAGCTCATTTCATTTGGTTCGAGGTGTCTCATTGATGATAGTTTGAGAATCAATCAAGACAGATAAACAAGAAGACTTAAACACCAGATAAAAATATTGCTTATAGTTACATTGATAACGTGAAAATTATAGTAATAATATTCATAATCAAACTATATAATGATTCCCTCAAATCTTTAAACAATAATTTAATTAATTATTTCTTACAATTCCCAAGAGGCTTTCCACAAAGACAAGCATTGTAAGCAAACGACGTCGCGTCAAGATGATCAAACGGAGATCCCATCGGAATCTTCCCACACAAATGGTTATGGCTCACGTCAAGGTGACCAATAAACGACGCCGCCGTGATACTCGCCGGAATCGGTCCCTGAAGACGATTGTTCGCAAGATCCAGCACCGTGAAGTACGATCTCGGTCCAAACGTGTTAGGTATACTTCCGGTTATAAGATTCCCGCTCAGATTCAAATTCGAGATCGATGATGCCAATAGACTCCCCGGAATCATACCGGAGATCAAGTTCCCATCGAGATTGAGAGTCGCGAGCACCGACATTTTACCGAACGAAGCCGGAATCGGACCGGTGAGTCGGTTCATCGAGAGCTCAAGATCCGCGAGCCGGTATATCCGGGTCAGAGAATCGGGTATTTGACCCGAGATTTTGTTACCGCTTAAAAGGACACGACTCACCATCTTTAAACGACCAATATCTCGCGGTATGACTCCCGAGATATTGTTATTCCTGAGATCCAAATGCGATAAACTCACTAATCTCGTGATCGACGGAGGAATCACACCGTATAAGTGATTATCAGCTAGATTCAACACTTTAAGCCTCAGTAACTTCCCGATATTCGCCGGAATCACGCCGGAGAATTTATTTCCGACGAGATCTAAATGTCTCAAGAAAGGGAGATTCTCAATGCAACTAGGAATCACACCGGAGATTCCCTTCCAATCAGCGATGATGATACCGGAGAGACGAGTGAGCTTACATATAGAGGGCGAAATGGAGCCGGTCATTAGTCCGCTCCGTTTCGCCTTTTGGAAAAGCGGGTCTTCGGATTCACCTCGGAGTGTAATGCCGGCGACTCGACGGGTGTTGGGATCGCAGCTCACACCATACCAGCCTTTGCAACAGTCTAGACCTTTCCATGTGTTGAAAACTCCAATGTAGGGCTCGTTGAGCTTTGCTCGGAACTCTAGAAGCGCCGCTCGGTCGGACGGTAAGCAAGAATGGACAGTCGTGGAGAGAAGCAAGAAGACGACGACGTTAGTCAATAGGATCACTAACGATTTCTTAGTATCCATAGTGTAGAGAATCTTTTGTGTGATGTGTTTTTTTTTTAGCTTTACATAGGTTGAAGCACGTTGACATGGAAGTGTGACTTAACTATATGGTTTTATTTATAGTCACATATTGATGGGAGTAAAGACGACGAAATACTTCTTTTTGTTGCTTCGTTGAACCTTCTCATTTTTTGCCACGTCGTCACATACTTTGCATGCTCATTTGTTTCATTATTATCAGACTTTTCTTTGTGTGTGGTCAAGATTGGATCATTATGATTCATTACAAATAACATGGTTTTGTTTGTCTCGGTCGCCTGGTTGTACTATCTATGTCACAACTCAGAAGGCCTGAGCATGTTCTTGGTTCGACTCTCCCGAGTCTCTCCATACGTACTGGAATATAAGAATTACAGATTTGGCTATATGAGACCATAATATTTGAAAAATGAGATTAAAGTAACAATCGTGGCAAGACATATATTAGTATTAGTTCTTTTTTCTTGTCTACATTGAATTTTTTGGACATAATAATGAGGGACAACATTCAAGTGGCTTAAGCTACAGCAATTAGTATTATCCTAGCTAGTTTCATATCTTGTCCATAATACTGTACTTTTTGACTAGACTAGTTCCTACTAGTTTTTATTTATGTATAGATGCATGATTTATTAATATACTGTCAAATTCATTGATCTTATCGTTGTAGATGAGCATGTGATCTTTGTCCTTGGTAGCAATTTGTACATAAATAATATGAACCCCCATGTAAAGATGTTTATTTTTTCGACCTTCTTGTTCAACCTTCGAGTCAATGAATAATAAAAAAATTGTTTTGTTAATTTTTTCTACAGTATGACACAATCCTAATCATTGTTTGCAAATTGCCTCCATGAACCATAATTTACCTTTGATTGGCATTTTCTGCTACGGTTTTGATTATTATGTGCTTGTTTTCGTTGCTGTCTAGTGACATAAAATCTGACGAGCAACGACTCAAATTTTTTATTTTTTTTTGATAAAGAACAACGACTCAAATATGTAAGGTTTTATTTTGTCTTGTTCATTTTATCGTCCATAGACCAGCGGAAGATTAAACTGTTCGTTTGTTTTCGTCAAACAGAAACGCTAATAGATTCAACCTTTAGTGAAATTATGTTTGTAGACGTTGAAAATCAACTTCTTAATTCAACAACGTAGTTTAGCGTATTTAGTTATTTCCCTTGAGATATATCTTAAAATTCATGGTCGGCCCTAAAAACAGGACAGGTTTGGAGACAGCAGCTAGAGTAAACGTGATTCGGAGATTTAGTAGTTGTTATAATTGTATCAAGAGATTTAGAAGGAAGTGTCAAGTCAGAAGGGTGACATTAATGGCTTTGATTATTCAAAAGACAACTCATGTGCCCGCGCATGTGCTTGACGTTCGTTTGCCGTGTATTAGAACTTTAAAAACTGATTCATATAAATCATCGGTCGATTGAAATATATTAACATGGATTATGATGACAACAATCATTATACAATTAAGTTTTATGAAATGATCATCCACAAAACATAACTTTTGTCGGCTATTTTTTTGTTGACGTGACAAACTAAATTAGTAAACTGTGTTTTGAGTGCAAAAAGATGAGAAATTTGTGGGATTGATTGCATAGAATAACACTTACAAAAATGTAGGTAGTATGCAGGGGAGTCAACAACAGACGACTTTTCATAATTCAGAAAACGAAGAAAAACAAAAAGAAAGGTCGATTTCCCAAGGACTAGGGCATAGCACGTGTCTATATCACTGGAGGATATATCACTTAGACCGTTAGACGTCACGTGTAATCGTGTATTAATGCTTGCAAAATGTGGTTCAATCAAATACCCAATTAAGGGTTATGAGAACTAATACAAAAATGTGGTTCCCGTAAATAATGCATGAGCAAGCACATGACTGACATGAGAGATAGACCAGCGAATAAAGGTTAAGTATTGACGCACCATGCAAAGCGTAACGGTGAACTGGAGCTCTACTGGCTGAGATAATTCACAAGGTGAAGGTGAGATATATTTTAGGAGAGCCAGAAAGGTAGAACCCAAGACAAATAAAGAGAGAGACCAAGTGAGTTTTGGACTAATGTTTTTCAAAGAATGTGTCTATAACTATTTATTAAGTTCCAAAAAAAGACAAATAAAAGTATGATTTTTCTATATAGGACTACTCGATTAATCTTAACAAAAAGACGAATAAGCAGAAAACATATATGTTTGTTTTTTCAAAACAATAACCTTGGAAATCAAAACACCAGAAAAATGTGGCTGTGAAGAAAAGTACAAGAGAGACAGTAAAAAGAAAATGAACCAAAAAGGCAAAAAAATGAATACGTGGCTTCAATGTAGACCCAGACGATGAACGTCGCATCACCTTCCTTACGGGGGAAATCTCACATTTTGAAATTACAGAAAACTCCAAAGAACCCAAAATTGAATATTGAATATTGAAAATTGAAAAAATCTCTCTTTGAAGAATTGAAATCTCTCTTTGAAGACGAACGAACCTCGTTGATTCCTCCATTCCTCTTCGGCTCGTCCATGAATGAACCCGGTTCGGATCCGGATCCCGGGTCTTACCCAATTCCGCATGCTTCAGTCCATCTCGCCCCTTTCTTCTCTCCGTATACTCGTCGCCTCTCTACTCACTTTACCCGTCGTTGCCAGCCTCTACAATCGTCTCCCCCGCTAGCTTACATCTCTCTCCAGGGTTTACTCGTCAATTCCGATGAAGCCAGCTCAGCGCGATCAATCGGCGGCGGATTGAGCAGAGAGGAATCCCTTGCGTGGGAGCTCTTCACGCCTTACCAAAGATTCCTGCTTGTGGCGGTCATTGGTGTCGCCGCCGCTCAGTCGAAGAAGAATGGTGTCATTCGTCAGCTCCAGAAATCAGTTGATCTTAGGGTGAGTATCTGCTAGGGATTTGAGACATTTTTCGTTACTTTGACAGATTAAAAAAATTAGCGTTTTTCTCGGAAATTTAAAGTACTTTGCTTTAGTTCGTGATCTTGTTCAATTATGCTTCAATTTCCGTTACTTGTTTTTGAATTTCATACATTAGTGTTTAATTCATACAATTTTTGTGTGTTGTCTCTCTAGATCTCTATGTTTTTAAGTGTTCTATGTGTTGACTTAACAATGATTTCACTGATGAAGTCTTGGACCTTTTGCATCCATTTTGTATTTGAATTTTTAAGAGATGTTCTTACTGTGAAATTGGTGTGTTCTTTAACTGCAAGTGTTGATTTTTTCAGGATCAGCTTCTTTCAAGCATGCAACAAAAGCTTGATGATTTGTGTCATGAGCTAAATCTTGCCAAGGATCAGTCTGGAGCTGTATCAAAGGTCTCAGATCATGATTATCCACAGTCAGCTCTTAAAGAAAAGTTTGGATCTGAGAGGATTAATTTCGTAGATTGTGGCTGCTGGCTATGTGATCAACATCATCACTCGTCACCTGCTGTACAGGTGTGTTTGTGTGTGTGCTCTTTGCTTTTCCATGGCAATCACTGAGCATCTGTATATGATCTTATATTGAACATGTTTTCACTGATTATACTGTTTAGGATAAAGCTCCCACAAATCTGGTGCTTGATGCAGAGCCAGAGGAAAGGCGTATGTCTTACATGTCAGATTGGTGTTCTAGTGTCACTTCTGCTGCAGAAACCCATGTATGTTAAGAATATGTGAAATTTGCTGAAACAATCTTTGTGGTGGATCTTGTTGCAAATGAATACTCACTTGGTTTAAATATTTATTGCAGTTTGATAGTCTTTCACTCGACCAAGACATGCTTTCCCTCAGAAAGGAGTGTCAAGAGAAAGATGCAACAATAAAGGACTTAACTTCATTTCTTCAGCTGACCAACAAAGCTGGTTCAAAAGTAATTGTGGATTCCTAGACTTTTTCAAACGCCATTAAACTTTTTTCCATATGACTTACACAAACATATGTTTCTTCTCTCTTTAACAGCGAGAAACAGAGCTTGAAGAGATTATTAGCAGGAAAAAAACGATAATTAAGAAGCTCAAGAGAGACGTATTGGTGTTAGAAGACAAGGTGATAAACTTAACCAACCTTTACAAGTTCCAGAGCCTTACTTTCGATTTTTCTTGGTAACAACTTCAGTACTAAAAATCGTTGTATGTGATACCATCCATTCGTTGTCAAATGTGCAGGTCACACAGCTCACTAGGCTCCGGAGGTCCTCCTATTCACCTGCAGTCTCAAATACCCATGAGTTCCCAATGAGAATGGATAATCTTCTTTATGATATGGATGTTCTTACAGCTTCTTCATCCTCTGATTCAGAAGCTACTGTAAACACACCCCAGCGAGCTGTGCTGGAGGCTCCAGTTGATTCCGTAAAGGAGGAACCCGCAACTTTGGGACAAACCAATAAATCAGCGCCAGCTAAATCCTCGACGTCACTTGTGAAATCTGTAAAGCCGCCTTCAGTAGTTAGTCCATCGACTACTCGGAAGCCTGTTTCAGTTTCTTCTTCTTCAAGGGTGAGACGGGGTTCCTCTACAGGTGATTCAAAGAAACCTAGAAGGCCAATTCAGACCATCCCAAGAGATTCCTCTGGTTCACATAAGAGATGGGTTTAATAAGTATTGGTCTGCTGATAAGTTCAAGCTCTGAGAAAAAAACAAAAATTACCATTGAATTGTACTTAAAAGTTTAGACAAGAGATCCATAGTTAGTTTGTTAAGTTCAAATTTAAAATTGTTTGAGTAAGTTATGACTGGACCTGTTTAATATATGTCTGAAGTGCAGAACCAGCTGCCAGATGTGAAGTTGGTGAATCTCGAGTTATATATTGTAGCTAAAGAGTATAATATAATAAAAAAAGTTATTTGTGTTGACTTCATCATATCAATAGCTCTCACTAAACTGAGTGTTTCTTTTATGCTAATGTAATAAACTAATAATAATGTTTCCGAGGTAATTAAAAGCCGACAGAAGAAAGGACCACAAGGCAAACACAAACCTGTCTTTCTATCTCAATATGGTTGACACTCTCAATGCAAGAGTTCATGTAATGCTTAAAAGATTTGTTCCTGATTTAAGTAAACTAAAAGCGCTTAAACATGACATCATGAGTATAAGAAAACTTAAGTCAATTTAGTCATGTTTAAGCATAAAAAAGAGGTAAAAGAGATTGAAAACCAGTTCCATGCGTTCTCACAAAGACACTCCTGCTCCCACGTTGTAATGTGTCAGTGTCCGGCTTTTCCACTTAACTTGGGTATTGCTTGCTAAAAGTTAGATCTTACCAGGTTGTATCATCCCCGTTGAAAGCGGTGGAAACTGGCCATAAAGTGAGGATGGACTTGATCAAGAAGAGCAAGCTGAGATACCAGTGGAGGCATAGGAGGCTGCAGTTTTGTTAGTAGGTTCTTGGTCGTTGAATGGTGTTGAAGTAGTGGAATATCTTCGTCCTTGATGTGAGCAAAACAGCTCATTTAGTTTCAAAGCTTGAGAAGAGTTCGAGATCTAAAGCTTGGAAGTCAAGGAAGCGAAGATACTGTGTACAGAAGAAATAAACTGTGAATGGCCCATTTAGTTTTAAAATGGGCCTTTATTAATTGGGCTTATAAATTCGACTTTATTTGGACTAGTTATGGACTTAAACCCAGAAGTGAATGGCGGGAAAATTAACTTAAGAATCCCCAAATTATCAGTCGAGGTCAAAAATCAATGGAGAAATACTTAGTTTCGCCGGAACCATCGCCGGCAAAATCTAGAACTACGGTCAGGTAATTCAATCTACTAAGTTTCTATTTCTCTCATCTTCTCTGTTCGTTGATTGGCGATTGTTTCCCCTTGAAGGCGACCATGGAAGCGATCTTTAATCGAAGTGAATGGACGATTGGATTCAGCGTACCGACACGAACTCTATTCTCGAGTTGCTCATTCCTACTCGGAGGTTTTACGCTCCCTTCGTTTTCAATCTTACTTTTTCCTGAGACTAATTATCCTTTAAAGTTGTTGACATATTGGGATTTTGTTTTGGGTGTTCCTTGTTGCGAAGATTGGGAAATTTTCACATTTTTATCACTTGAACGAGAACCCATGTATAACCCATGTAAGAATTTTTCATCTGATTTATTGTAAAGTTTCTCCGTTTTCAAATATTCTTGTCGAGAGCTAAGAATTTGTATTTCAGATGATGCAGATCCAAAGCCTATATCAATGCCCGACAATGTCAGTACACTTTCTAGTGGTTTCAATTGTTTCATTTTGTTCTGACCATTATATCTCGTTTTTGAGTATGTAGAATTTGAAGATGAATTGGTAATAAGTCTGATAGATTGTTATTTGATTCCCTTTGGACCTTTTTTCTATGGTTTCCAGGCGAGGTGTTGCAGGGCTTGATTTTGATAACCGGGTTCGTTCTCTCATCAATACTTTTGGTCTTGTTTCCGTACATGTTCAATGTTATTTCATCATTTCTGATCTATGTCTGAGAGATAGTTCTCATCAAGTCCTTGTGTTATTTTTGCCTTCAGTTTCTACTCCTTCGATTTTCTTGTTACCATTTCTTAGATAAAGGTATTTGTTTCCAGGGTATATTCTTAGTGTCTGTCACAAGATCAGGATGCTTGATGGTGCATGACTTTGAATCTCTATATTGCCAGAGTAAGCTTGGCCCAGGTGAAGCTTTGATCTATGCTCATTTTCTACGTGTCTCTTTTTTCAAAAAGCTTTTCTTTTGTCTTTAGTTAAGCATTCATTTCACTCAAATCTCACGCAAATGTGGCAGCAATATTTGCCTGAGCTTTGTATTTACGTTGGTATAGTGCGCAGCTCCTCATTATTTTGTGAAGGTTTCAATTTTTGGCAAGGCTAAACAACCTTCAGTCTTAAATACTCAAGTGTCTTGTAACTGAGAACAAAGTTCCCATTTTTTGAACACCAGTTGTCAATGATATTACTTAACTAGAGTCTATATGAGTAAGGTATATAATATTTTTAAATATCAATGATGGTGGTGTTTCTGGATTATACGTTTATAGTCTGTCTGCTCACTGTGTGCTTCTTATACAAGTTTTTGTACCTTTATTCATTACAGTTTTGAATCCTGAGTAATTTACTGAGTCATCAATCTTAGGTTCTGCGGAAGATGAAAGTAAGCATGTTGTGCATTTCTCTTACCCTCCCGGTAGAGAATTTGATGTTGCTAGATGGAATCCTTCAAACCAGAATGAGGTATATGCTTAATAGTCAATACAATGCCCATCTTGACATCTTCTTTTTATTAAAACCTCAGTTAAAAACATTTCTATTGAGTACTTATAGTTCCTATAGGTAGCCTGTACATCAAGGAAACATGATCAAGTGCTTATCTTCGATATCAGTTACATGTCTCCCAAACCAACTGAGGTATGATTTCTGACTTTGAGATCACATGGATATCAGTTATATGGTTGTTTGTCAAATGAAATTGTTTCTGGTTACAACTCGTGTGACTGCATCATCATGACTTACGTAGGTTTTCTTCTTGTTAGCTCAATTTATATTTTATATATTAGAAACAAGAAACACAGATGTATCGCCGTATTTCTATCTTAGGCAATTGCAAAATTCCCGTTCCAACATGGTTTCCGAAGAGTGTATTTATTGTTCCCATCACGATTAGAAGAATGGCAGTCAATTATTAATTGAATTGACACGGCCATGGTAAGACTTATCAATTTATCATTAGTTTTAGTCTGCTCTACTTAGGCTAGCCCTGCTAAATATTCATAACCTTTCACCCACATTTCAATTATTTTTCTATTTGTGATTCAGGTATTGCAAACTAGACAGAAGCTATCGATTATTGGCCGCAAAATTTCTAGAGGTTTATCTGATGTTGCCATTACAAGTGATGAGGATTCGAGGTTTGTATTCTTCCTTGTGATGAAAAAACATTTATAGCTTCATTTTACCTACTTTCTTCAGCGACTTTTCTGCATTTGTTTTTAGCAGAATATTTTCTCCAGATACACTTGGTATGGTTCATGTGTGGGATCGAAGAGCAGGAGTGTCTCCATGCATTGAACTTTCAACAGACAGATATGATTCGATCAAGAGTATTCAAATATATGTGGATAATCAGGTAATCATAGAGTAAAATATCCCCAAGCCCAGTAAAGTTCTTCTGATCATTGAAATTGCAGTAAGACTTTGATTTCAAATTTAGTAAGGACCCAAAATTTTAGACTGCGTTTCTTTCATCTACCATTTAGACTATTTTTGGAGCTGGTAAAGAAGGAATCATTCATATCTGGGACCTTCGTGGAGGAAGAAACTCTTCTGCTTTTCAGAGCCGCAAAGATGTAAGTCTTACAAGGGGCGAGCTGGAATTGGCTATGGCAGTATATTTCATCTGTAATATCTACATGAATTTACCTTCATTCTTGTGTTCTCTGGCTCTGATCACGTTATGATATTGGTAACGTTCAGATGAGCCAATTGCCTTTAGCATCTCTACATCTTGCACCGAAGCTGCAGAAAATTGCATCTCTTAAGGTAAGTTCTGTCTTTTGTTTTCCATTTCACTTGTTTCATCGTTCAGCAACCTTTTTCTGCTTCTTTGGTTTTTTTTTTTTTAAATAAAAATTTGTAATGTGGGAATCATGTTACCCCCGAAACTTCCAGCAGTTGATCACACTGAAATTTTGGCAGCATGAGAATAAGTTTCCATGAATACTTTTCAGGCACAGTCAGAAATCGTTCCCAAGGAAATCCATTCCATTGATGTAAACCCATCCTCTCCTCATCAACTTGCATTTCACCTTGACGATGGTTGGTAAGTCATTCTTTCATAACAGGTCATTTCATTTTGGGAAAACGACTAAAGAAAATATTACTTTCATGTTTTGTTTTGTTGATTTTATATCATTTATCATTTTCCTTTGGTGGATATCTCTAGTGCAGGTCCGGTGTTCTTGACATATATAAATCTGAAGTTACTCATGTACATTGCCCTCCTCCAGCATGGTTGTAAGTTTATAAGCAAACTTAGGAACTTCAAGCTTATTAAATTGATAAAAGGTAAAAAAGAAGCTTTAAGTGTAATGGATTTTGGTTCACTAGGGATGGTTCCAACAGTTCAGCTGATTTAATCTTGCGGAAGCCATCATGGCTGCCAACATCATCTGTAAGCCCTACACTTTGTACTACCATTAACGTTCATAAGTGAAAAATTTCTGATCTTATTTTGGCTTATTCTATAACTTATATGATTCATATCGCAGATTTATGTGGTTGGGTCCATGAGCGAGAAAGGGATTCATGTTCTTGATTTTCATCCAAGCTCCAGGTCTCCTTGTCATGTTGACTACGAGTAAGGATTTCTTGAAAAATGAAAACTCCCGATATATATCCTATGTCCTCTAAACTTCATGGCCACATTCCTGATATTGCTAATATATTTTTGCAGTGAGGATACACAGAGAAATGAGAAGAGAGACAAGTGTAATCACAGAAACAAGTTTGTCTCATTGTCTGAAACTGTCACAGGTTGTGCTGCGCATCCTCTCAACGGCATGATCGTAGCTGGAACTCAGGTATTCAAGTTTGCTTAAATTATCTTAATCTATTTTAGGTTTTTATATTAGTTTTAGTAGTTCTCGGCTAACAAAACAAACCAGTGAAACAAATGGGCTTGTTGTCTGGTAGTAGTAGTAATAGAATAGTGTAATTGGCATTGTGCATTATATCTGGTAAAGACAAAGTGTCAATAGTGATAAGTCACTATTTGAATGGAAATGGTGATTCTGCAGAATTCGTCTTTGCTGTTGATCGCTCAGATGCATTGCTCATCTTCATCAGAAACTGCAGAAGGTGAATTGTAGCATCTACTAGCTGGACTCGGCGTAGGTTTGTAACATAGAAATCAGCCACGAGATTATGTATGAATATATAAGTTTTGCTTAAATGGATGTTCCAAAAAGAGTATACTCATCACAACATTGAAAATGCTCTTTCTTGTTGTATATCATACTTATTTTGCTAAATTCGTTTCCATAAACAGTGCGACTCAAAACTACAAAATGTAAACATGCAACAATTATTTCTTAAGCTCAGAGCGAACAGGATGGAATTCAAATTTATTCAATAATCTCAGAACATTTTATTTCTTTCTAACAAGCTTAGAAGTACATTTCAATCGGAATATTAATTCCGAAGTTTTAAAAAACACATTATTATGATCTCAAACCCTATCGCCTCGAAGCCTTTTAGCGAGCTGGATATCCTTAGGCATGATAGTTGATCTTTTGGCATGCATGGCACACAAATTGGTGTCCTCAAACATTCCAACCATAAAAGCTTCAGCGGCTTCTTGAAGAGCGGAAACAGCACCGGTCTGGAACCTTAGATCTGCCTTGAGACTCTGAGCTATCTCTTTCACCAGTCTTTGGAAAGGGAGTTTTCTTATAACTAAGTCTGTGGTCTTCTGGTACTTCCTGATCTCCCTGAGTGCCACTGTTCCTGGCTTGTATCTATATGGTTTCTTAAGCGGCGGAGTTGAGTGTTGCCATACTCTCATGGCGAAGTGTGGAGCCTTACCTCCTGTTGCCTTACGAGCTGTCTGGTTCGAACGAGCCATAGTGAGCAAATCAACTTTGATATGTAAAAAAGTTTTGATGGTGAAAGATATGTATTGAGAGTTTGTGGGTGGAGACATTTATTTATTTGTGGAGAATCTAAATGAAAATTAGGAAGAAACTATGATTAAAAGGAATTTTAAGATTTTCTTATCCGCATGAATAATGATTTAACAACTATATATAGACCATAGGTTTGCTGTCATCTTTCAAAACTAAGATAACCGTCTATAAGTTTGAGCACCAACGCTCGATAAATATAGATCATTGATTTGCTTTCACCTTTCAAAACTAAAACAACCGTCGATTAGTCTCAAAATCAACGCTTGAGATCTTTTTTTCCGTTGCGACTGTGTCAACTGACCTTGAAAATATATGGGCTACAATAAATAAAACATATTGGGCCTATGAAATAATCAACTAATTAAAAATTCAGACGTTAAAAAAAAAAAAAAAAAATCGACTAAAAGACAAAAGTAAGAAATGAGGTAAATGTGAGATTCCAACACTAGAGTACTTTCACGTATACAATTATGTACACTATCTTACCTAAAGGATATTTTGTGAAAAATGGACCGAGAACTTACTTATACTACAGAGGCAAACACATGCTTTATTTGCTTGCCCTCAAGACGGGCTCTGTAAGACTATAACTACCAATCAAAATGCAAACTACTTTGATAGAATTACTAAAACTAACCCATCGTCAGTTTGCACCAATAAGCATTCATAAATACTTACCAATAAAGTTTCTATCTTTTGTCCAAAAGAAAAAGTTTCTATATATCTAGGTTTTGAAAAAACCTATCCTCGAAACTATAATGCTTCAATAGATCTTTAATAGCATGTATGGCCCGGTAGATAGAACAATGATGTAAAAGCCCATAGTATAATAGGTCTATACTAGTGCTGGATCTCAATGGAAGTGAAACAGGTGATTCTTAAGTAGAGATTATACAAATCTTTTTCAGTAATCGTATATTTAAAAAATTATTTTGGTTTAAACGTGCTTAACACCTGAAACAACCCAATTATGTGTTGGAAATATAGTAGCTATATCAATTCTTATAAATTTTTGTACTTGTAACATCATCTATAAGAATCTAGAATACTATGGATAAGAAGTCAAAACCCAACTGATTACATTTTGAGACTGTTGAAAGAAATATGTTTAAAAACGATCAACCTTATAGAAATGGTAACAAAGAAGTGTAGTAAAAAACAAATGCCCGGTTCATTCGCAAGAAAAGGCAAAAAGGCTATAAGGCATTACATACTTTAACGCATGTGGAAGTTTTTTTTCAAAACGCTTTATTAGGTTTAGGCTATTTGTACTTTATATATGGGTTTGGTGGGTTTGGTTTTGAAAGTTAAGCACAATTACTTAACAATGATTTTCTCATCATTAAATAAATAAAACAGTGTAATCCTTTTTTCTTAGTTTCTTGACTTCTTCTTCTCTTGCTGATGTAAACAACTCGACTTTACAACATTATTGTAAAACAACTCTTAAGACATGGTCAGTCCCACACGGAATTCTATCTTCTACTAAACAAAATTCATTTTGTCAGAAAGTCATCCTAGCTTTTTTTAACTAAGGTATGGCCTATTTCTTTTTGTAATTTACCCATTCTTCTAAGATATATATGACCTACTAATATTATCAAATTGATGTTGACTTGAATATACACCATAATCATTTAATTTTGCTTGAGGTCTCTAAGTGGTTGCTATAGATTTTGAAACAGTTGAGTTGATCCTTGTTATATTTTCCAATGACATGTGTGTTACACTGTTACTATTGAAAGACATTTTAATCATTTATATAAAATTCATTTTAGACTATGACTTTTCTTTTGTCAACAAACTACAGTATATGATTCTTTGAAGTATACAGATTTTGAAAATCTTTATAATATACAAATTTACAATGTATAACGGGATAGCATTTCTCTTTGTTTTTGTGTTCCTACATAATAATATCAATGCTGACTTGTATATATTTATCATAAATAGATATTATCCCTAGTTTTAGTTTTTCCTATTTTCTTAGTATAATAATCTTTGATTTTCTAGAGCTTTTAAATGAATAACACATATCTCTTTAGTAATAGAATTCCCTAGAACAAACCACATACTCTTGTTTTTCTTTTAATAATAGATGTTTGGATGGAAAAAAATCCAGTAATCTATATCCAACAATTGTCTTACCCATTTATCCGAAAGATACAACAAAGCTTATAGAAAATCATGTCTCAGATAAACATTTTGATTTACAATTAATAACATCATAAAACAGTGGAAATGTGTTTAGCAGTAGATAAGATAACAATTATGTAAAAAAACTGGAATTAGCTTTTGTAAACTGTTCAATAATTCTGATATGTTACCATATTAACCAAAAAACAAAATGAGAAAAGTGAGAAAAAAAATGAAAAGAAACAAAAAAGGAGGGTATTATCGTAAACATAAAAAATGGTCTCTGCCCTTCACATGCGTTCTTTCTATCAGTCCTTTTAAGAGAAGGGAGACAGAACATTCTTTGGATTTTCTATCTCTCTCTCTCTCTCTCTCTCTCTCTTCTTCACACACACAGAGACATCATCCTCTTCACACCCTTTTCTTTTGCACAATCGCATTCACTATCTCTTCTCTCTCTTTTGTGTCACATCCTTCTCTTCTCTTCTAAGTTCTAATCTTGTACTATCTTGTTCTACCATGGCTTCTTCTGAAACAAGAATGAACAAGGCAAGAGAAAAAGAAGAAGCCATAGCAAATGGAGTGAAGTTGAGAGCACTTCAAGCGAGTCTTATGCAGATGAAGTCAAGCCCATCTTCCAATTACAGTCTCAGAAACCCTTCTTCCTCTTCTGCTGCTTCACCTGCTTCTCGTCCTCTCCCTAACCTCTCTGCTCATGATTACCCTGTTTTCACTCCTGTAACTCTCTCTCTCTCTCTCTCTCTCTCTCTCTCTCTCTCTCTCTCTCTCTCTCTCTCTCTCTCTCTCTCTCTCTCTTTTCTCTTTTCCCACTTATCATTCTTCTTGGTTCCATGAGTTTGTTCTCTTTTTCTTGTGTCTCACTTGATTGATTTTTCGACATTATGTATGGGAATTTGGGTTTTGTTCAAACGCTTTTGGAGTTTTTAAAACTTTTTTTTATAATTTCACCAAACCCGAGATTTATTTGGTTAAACCCGGTTCAGGCTCGTTAATTATTGTCATTGCAGTATTCAATTTAGATAATACGTTTCTTAATTTATTGTACCATGTAGTTGTGTGTTTTGGATCTTCAAAAATGGTTCATTAATTCGAAAAGAATGTCAAAAATACATTATAGTATAGTAATAATTTGGTTAGTCCCTTTAATAATTTAACCACTGTTGAGTGTTAAAAGTATTAAGACAAACAGAAAAAGACCTGAATTCGGTAGAACCACTTTGTCTTTAGCAGACCACTGTTCTGAATTTGGACAAAAGTTACTGTGCTTTTTAACTTACAACACACATTTCTCTGCTAACTTTGTCTGTTGGTGTCTTGGAACAGAGCTATGAAGATGAGCCTGTGTCTGCATTTCATCACAAGAATCTCACTTTATCTGAGACTTGGGATGAAGATGGTGTTGGTTTAGTAGATGGAGATACTTATCTCTCTGATTCTTACAAAACCTCAACTTCAAGAAAGACTGTGATGATGCCTCATCAAGATTCTCATCATCATGTTTACACTATGTCGGACGCTCTCAGATCTCCACCGTTACATTTTTATACAACCGGTAGAAGCAACTGTGGCTCGGTCGACTTTAGATCGGTCTCTTCTTGCAATGACTACAATAAACAAAAAGGTTTCGACACGAAGAGCTTGAAGAGCTCTAATCTTGTTGTGCCCTTGACGGATTCGCACTCTGCTGTTGTTTCTTCTCAGCCAAGAAACCGTGGAGGTAGAGTAATGTCTTGGTTATTCCCTAAGTTAAAGAAGAAACAAAAGAGTAATTCGATCTTTAATTCACCTAGTATAACTGAGAAGTCAGAGGAAGTTTCTGAGGTGTTGAAGGATTCTGGTTCTGGTGTTGAGAAGTTGAAGAGAGAATTGATGGAAGCAAACAGAAGTAGGGATGCTGCGTTAACACAAGTCTCAGAGATGAAATCTTCATTGGGAGAGTTAAGTGAGAAGCTTCAGTACTTGGAAAGTTACTGTGACAATTTAAAGAAAGCTTTGAGAGAAGCAACAGAAGTAGTGTCACAGGAGAATAGTGGTGGAAGAAGCTCAGGGAAAAAGAACTCAGAGATGCCAGTGAGTGAAGAAGTGATGGTTGAAGGGTTCTTGCAGATTGTATCAGAAGCAAGATTATCGATAAAGCAGTTCTTGAAAACATTAGTTTCAGAGATTGATGAAGAAGACTCGACTCTAATTGGTAACATCAACACTCTCCTTCAACCTCACAACTTATCATTCACTTCTAAGTACTCCAAGATCATTCAGTACCACTTAGAAGCAATCATAAGCCAATCAGTATACCAAGACTTTGAGAACTGCGTATTCCAGAAGAACGGTAAGCCGAAACTGCTTGATCCGGAACAAGATCGACAAGCGAACTTCTCGTCCTTTGCTTCCTTGAGAAACTTGAGCTGGAACGAGGTATTGAAAAAGGGTACAAAATACTACAGTGATGAGTTCAGTAGATTCTGCGATGAGAAGATGAGTTTGATCATTACAACATTGAATTGGACAAGACCTTGGTCAGAACAAATGCTTCAAGCATTCTTTGTGGCTGCAAAATGTGTATGGTTGCTTCATTTGCTTGCCTTCTCGTTCAATCCAGCGTTAGGGATATTGAGAGTTGAGGAGAACAGAGAGTTTGAATCAAGTTTTATGGAAGATATGGGTGCAGATAGGCAGAGATCAGCATTGTCCCGTGGACCGGCACGGGTTAAGGTTATGGTAATGCCTGGGTTTTATGTTTTAGATAGGGTTTTGAGATGTAAGGTTCTTTGCAGGTACAAGTCATTGGGCTGAACTGAAGAGAGTCACACTCACTCTAGTCTAATCAAAATTGATTGGTTCTTAATTAACTTTTCTTATTGTTAATCTCTTGTGTTTCTTCTACCTAGGCTTTTTTTTACTGGTCTTTTTACACTTTGTTAAGAATTATTATAGGTTTTTAAATATTGTCAAATACTACTTGTCAAGGAGATTTTGTATTTTTACATTTTTGTATTGATGGAAAAGTATTGAATATGCACATTTGTGATTTATTTATTTATTTGCCGGCAGCACATTTGTGATTTAGATAATCAAAAATGTACATAGGCTAATAAGAACGCAAATATTAAATGTGGGCCGTAACAAATATTAGATTGTAAGATAGGCCCATTCACTTTTTTTGTTGCTTCCATATATTGTGTGTCAGGCCCAAGAGAATTTATATTAGGGGACCTCTTTTCTTCTATAGTAATAGGACGATGTCCCATACGCATTTTAGCTGCAGCTGCATCTAGCTATTGGTAATGGTATGTACATAAGTTCTTGAACTGTTCGGCGTTTATATAAGCTCAGTTCAATGAGTTGCTATTTTTTTCAAGATAGAAAATAATAATAATATATATATTAAAGAGTTTACATTTTGCTGTTTCTACTATAAATTTGATACAAATGCAATGAATATACTCTTATAAGTAGATTCATGAATACATGCCTAACTTTGTGGAAAATCATCACGTTTTTCACAATATGGACGAATGAGGAAAAAAAATTAGAGAGCAACAAAAAAAGGCCAAGGTCACACACCAATAATAATATTTCATGGAAAAAGTAAAAAAGAATTGACGAATGAGAGGAAACGAAAAGTGATTTTACCAATAGCCCCTTCCCTTTTAAAGTGATAAATAAATGTAGTCAATCTTGAAACTCTGTTTAAGTCTTTATTGTCAGACCAAAAACACACATTTTCTCTTGTCTAAATCTGAACCGTTATCGATACGGCAAAAATACAACCCCAAATCTATCCATCTCTCTCTCTATCTATCTTTTTTTTCCTCGGCAATGGCGGAAGCTAAACCCAGAAATCTGAGAATCGTGATGTTCCCTTTCATGGGACAAGGCCATATCATCCCGTTTGTAGCTTTAGCCCTTCGTTTAGAGAAGATTATGATTATGAACAGAGCCAACAAAACCACCATCTCTATGATCAATACTCCTTCGAACATCCCCAAAATACGCTCCAATCTTCCACCTGAATCCTCCATAAGTCTCATAGAGTTACCTTTCAACAGCTCTGATCATGGCCTTCCTCACGACGGCGAGAATTTCGATTCTCTTCCTTACTCTCTCGTCATCAGCCTTCTTGAAGCTTCTAGGTCGCTTCGTGAGCCCTTTCGAGACTTCATGACGAAGATCTTGAAGGAAGAAGGGCAGAGCTCGGTTATAGTGATCGGTGATTTCTTCTTGGGTTGGATCGGTAAGGTTTGCAAAGAGGTTGGTGTTTATTCAGTGATCTTTAGTGCTTCTGGTGCTTTTGGTTTAGGTTGTTATAGATCCATATGGTTAAACTTGCCACATAAAGAAACCAAACAAGATCAGTTTCTCTTAGATGATTTCCCTGAAGCAGGGGAGATTGAGAAAACTCAGTTGAATTCTTTCATGTTAGAAGCTGATGGAACCGATGATTGGTCTGTTTTCATGAAGAAGATTATACCTGGATGGTCTGACTTCGATGGATTCTTGTTCAACACGGTTGCTGAAATCGATCAGATGGGATTATCCTACTTCCGTAGAATAACCGGTGTTCCGGTTTGGCCAGTTGGGCCGGTTTTGAAGTCTCCGGATAAGAAGGTGGGATCGAGGTCGACAGAGGAAGCAGTGAAGTCATGGCTTGACTCAAAACCGGACCATTCGGTTGTGTACGTATGTTTCGGTTCAATGAACTCGATTTTGCAAACGCATATGTTAGAATTGGCTATGGCATTAGAGAGTAGCGAGAAGAACTTCATATGGGTGGTGAGGCCGCCCATAGGTGTGGAGGTGAAGAGTGAGTTTGATGTGAAAGGGTATCTACCGGAAGGATTTGAGGAAAGAATAACAAGATCGGAAAGAGGGTTACTTGTGAAGAAATGGGCACCACAAGTTGATATATTGTCACACAAGGCAACATGTGTGTTTTTGAGTCATTGCGGATGGAACTCGATACTCGAATCACTTAGCCACGGTGTGCCACTGCTCGGATGGCCCATGGCAGCCGAGCAGTTCTTCAATTCCATATTGATGGAGAAACATATTGGGGTATCGGTTGAGGTGGCGCGTGGGAAGAGATGTGAGATCAAATGTGATGACATTGTTTCTAAGATCAAACTGGTGATGGAGGAGACTGAAGTAGGGAAAGAGATTAGGAAGAAGGCTAGAGAGGTGAAGGAGTTAGTGAGGAGAGCAATGGTAGATGGAGTTAAAGGTTCCTCCGTCATTGGTTTGGAAGAGTTTCTTGACCAAGCAATGGTCAAGAAAGTGGAGAATTGAGATAGTAGATGGTATATGTAAACGTCTTATTTGAAATCACATATTGATGAAATGAATAAAACCATGTCCGGTAATTATACCACACTGGTGTTGTGATAGAGGAGCTAATCTTTTCATAATTTGAGATAAATCCAACTCCAAACCTAATGAATAATCACTAAACCCTTGTCAAAACGCTCAATCGTACCGAAAAAGTTTTCACAGCAAGATTATAGTCTAAATAATAAGAAACTTATTAACAGGGAAAATTATTACAAAATTGTAGCCTAAACTGTTATAATAAAGATACAGAGTCAAATAAAACGATATCCAGAATAAATTATTCGATAGAATACACGTTAATCCCTTTTCTTTATCCAATTTAATTACCATCTAGTAGAGTAGACAAAAAAGGGATTTTACCGTATCTTGCTTTTGTACTCTAGATCTGCGAATTAGTCTTTCATAATTACCTTAGTACCATATTTTAAAATCGAGTTTAACTAATTTCGTCAAACTTCTTCCAATACAAGTAGCACTAGGAGATAATTAAAAAAAAAAGTTGCCGTGTTGTTAGATTCCATATGATAATAACACCCAAACCTTTGACTTGTTAAAATAAACTCTTGCCTATATAATAATTAAGCCGTCTATATATCTAACCCTCAAGAGGAACTATTGGTCTAAATTATTAAACTTCTCCACAAAATAAACTTCATCAATCTCTCTTTTGCGATTCGAAGATGAGACGTTCATGGCCTACACGCCTCATCCTCCTTATGGTTCTCACCGTCGTCATCACCATGATTGCCGCAGCTTATGGTTATTCCTCTGTCTCGTCATCAAAACATAAGTTCCCTCATTACAAGTACAAAGCTCCATCTCCTCCAACAACTTATTCTCCTTACCGTTATTTCTCGCCGCCTCCGGTCACAGATTCAGATTCTGCAGCTTATGTTCGATGAACACAGGGCAGTACGTCAATTGATCTGAGTTTTATTTTTATATGTTAACTATTCTTTTTCTTTTTGATTTTGATGTAACGTTCAAAATTAATGGACTGTTTTCCAAGCAACCGTGAGAAAGGTATGCAGATATCGATTGTTTTCTAGTTATGTAAGATGAAATAATTAACAGAATTGTTGCGGTAGTTATTAATTACTAGTCTCTTCTTTGACTAAATTTTTGGGTTACAACTTTGTTATTGCGTTAGAAGATCTGTTCAATGTTTATGAATGTATAACTTATCCAACAAAAAAAATGTTTTAGAAATAGGTTTACAAATTGTATCAAATTTTCGAGTTTAGGATCTTTTTTAATTCTATGGATTACTTTAAAACTTGATTTTGTTAACCTAGACAATATCAAGCTAATGGCTAGTGAACACACAATGACTTTGGAAACAATTACATTCTTTAAGGAATTAGATTGGAGGTTGAGTCATCCTATCGTGGTTTAAATTATGGTTCGTTAATGTAGTAACAATGTAACATATCCAATTTTTACAAGAATATTATATGGATTAGTTTTGGCTTTGATTGGGATCTCTAACTGTTATATGATTTTTTTTTTATAAATCGTTGTTTGGAAATATGAATGAATTTCATTGAACTTAGTGGTGCTCCATAAAAAATAACAAAAAGACTTAGTGGTGCCCTACTAAATTTAGCTTTGGTACTTTTTTGTTGAAAGAAATTGCAGCATAAAATTGAAGAAGTATGCATTATTACCCAATGACATTTTCCTTTGCGTTGACTAACTGTATTGATTTATAGCCGTCGTGTCCGACGCGGTTTAGCTGTAGGTATTATTGGTGATGATGAGAAGGCAAATTTTGTTCTATTTTGACATCTTTTATTTTATTATATATCTTAGAAAGTATATAAAATCGAATAACACTACTTCAAAGCAAATACAATAAAAGGTCAAATAAAACAAGACAATAGTTTAACAAATGTAAAGTATTAGCTGTTAACAGCTAATAATTGTACAAAATTATTAACGCTTCTTCTATGCCATTTTGTTGAACTGAATTACAAATTGTTTTTTTATGTGACTCTAATCAACAACGTATACTTGGTGATATTAAATATCCCTACACCATTTGTTTTTTTAAAGAAAGAAACTTCGATGACAAAAAAATTTACCAATTCAAACTTGTTTTTTTGGATTACGACACGGAACGGAATGGGTTAGGTTAAAAAATTACAATTGCTGGTAATGTAGATATGCAACTGTCAGGTTGTGACATAATTGAAAGAGCACGAAGTCCATTTTCTCTGTGTTTCTTCAAAGACAATCTAATCAGAAACAAGTGTGACCAAAACTTCTCCACCATAAATTTCATGTAATGCATATATAATGATTAACCAATTAGATTTTGTCACTAAAAAGATAGACCCTGAAGTGATACTTAAATTATCTCTTTGTTCTTTTTTTTTTCTTTTTTTTCTAAAAGATATGTAAGATATATATATAAAATTATAGGTTAAGATACATCACCCTGTAAAGTAAGATTCAAGTTTAAGCTAATGCTTTGATTCAATGGTAGTTTGTTAATTTCCTTTATTTGGAGGCTCTATTCTCATGGGTGATAATTGCTTTACTAATTAGTAACCACTTTGTCTTCATTTAAGAAAATGATATGTTGCATAATCATTCAAATAAATAAACTTGAGGCTTCCGTTACCAGTCTTAAACGAGTTCAATACACATGACCCTACACTTCTACAGTTGTTAACCTCACACTACTGTATTCTTACTTTTAATGAGATTATTTTGTGTGTTTAGACTTTAGAGTTACACTAACGGTTTCTTGTTAGATTTAGCTGACGTGTCTTTATGAATATATATAGAGTTAAATTTTAATATTTTAAGAGTAGTATTACTTCATTAAAAGCTTAGTTGTAAAATTACTAAAGATTTTCATATATTATAAACTATTTTTTCCTGGCAAACTTATATTATAAAATTTGTTGAGCGATTGTGTGATTCTTTCATCCACAATTAGATTAAAAAAAATCGCAAAAAGTAATACAAGAAAAAATAATAATTTTACAAATTAATAATGATTGTTTCTTTGGCTAAGAGTTCAGATTTGCAGAGTGTTTTTTGGTCCTTGGGCGATATTACGAAAAGTGAATTGTAAAGATATGTATAGATTGTGAGGAAAATGCGAGAATAACTGAGAGCTAGGGCTATGCATGAGATGATTGAAATATCATGAACCAAATGGTTAGATGAGAGCTTGGAGTGAGAGGTGACACTTGTTTGAGATGGGGAATAGCGGATTAATGTGCTTGCATGACCTTGGTTCTGAATTTTCGATTGATGAAATCTTGCATTTCGTTATTTTCAAACTTTGTCCACGAGTTTTACATAACTAGGTTCATTCAAGTTACAACTTAAATTGGTTAGCTGACGTCTTTTTTCATGCATATACAAGAGGTTGCATTTGCAAGCTTCAAAAGAGATTACACCAAAAACAATTTCCCCTAAAGGTTAAGATATATCTTTGGCCTTCAATTCGACATTAGGAATTATGTTCAAGATTCAAGATTCAGTACTATTCTAACTTCTTTTGTACTTTATCTATGGATGTCTTGTTTATGATTGTATAAAAAGTTTTGTTTTTTCGGATGGGTGGGCTATTAATATTATAAATCATATAATATGAGTGTTCTGTAAAAAAATAAAAATGATATGAGTGTAAATCGAGAACTTAAAAAATCATGACACACGTTTATATATTAAAGAAAAAACGAATATAAAATATATGGATAAAAGGAGTATAACATTTTCTTCATTACAATAATTAGATTTCTTCAAGTATACGTGTTGGTGCGCGAGAGGTGGTTGTGTGAAGCCGAAGCAAAACTTCTTGCTCGCTAAGCCTCATATAACACAAAAAAAGGGTTCTGTGACACACGTCGATTTATTTTATACAATTGAAATATGCTTACATACGTATACAATTAATTAAATAACACAACATTTGCTTACCTTGAAAATGAAGACATCTTTGAATAGAAATAGACATGCTCATGAATATATATATTAATGTTATATACTATCATATATCAATGTTATATATCATATATATACACACGTAAGGTTAACGAATTAGATATGTCTGTAATGTATACCTTGTGAATGAAGAAACTAATAGAAATGAGTTATATATTCAAAAAGAACAAGAAAAGAAGAAAATAAAATTAAGAACAAGTGAAGAGCACTTCTCCTTTTTTTCTTTGATGTTTTGCATATCGGGTCTTTTTCAAAACCGTTTTCGTCCATGACCGATCAACTAACGTTTCTTCATTTCGTCAAATTAGTTATATACAAAACATACATTTGTTGTTGGTGTATTTTATTTTATTTACCTTACACAATATATGCCGACAAAAAAAATGTGTTTAATTTGAAAAAGAGCCAGGGTTCGGATGTTTTTCTTTTATGTTTTAAAACAAAGCAACACTATATTATAAATATAATATATACAATAAAAATATAATTAAGGAATAGAGATTAAAAAGGAAGAAGTGCAAATGGTTTTTCTTCCCAGAATTGTAAGCAAACCATACAACCATCCCTTTCTCATCATCATCATTCTCCCTTCATCAAGTCTTCTCTCTTTTCTCTCTCTATTATAAAACAAACTTCACTCGTTCACATCAATGGATCCTTGAGAAAGACAAACAAATTGAAGAGAAATAATAACAATTAACTCAACCAAAAATATGAGGAAGCCAGAGGTAGCCATTGCAGCTAGTACTCACCAAGTAAAGAAGATGAAGAAGGGACTTTGGTCTCCTGAGGAAGACTCAAAGCTGATGCAATACATGTTAAGCAATGGACAAGGATGTTGGAGTGATGTTGCGAAAAACGCAGGACTTCAAAGATGTGGCAAAAGCTGCCGTCTTCGTTGGATCAACTATCTTCGTCCTGACCTCAAGCGTGGCGCTTTCTCTCCTCAAGAAGAGGATCTCATCATTCGCTTTCATTCCATCCTCGGCAACAGGTTTACATTTTTACCATCATTTTGGTTTTGACATAATAACAACAACTAAGAGATAGAATAAAATATGGAAACTAGTGGCCGGAAGATAAATATAAATGTTCTGGCAAACTAGCTTTTGTCTGGTGAGTCTTGTTTTTAAACTTGTGTAGCTTAATTTGTTTTCGGTTAATGGGTACAAAGTTAAAGCATAGAAAAGCCAGTCAACTGATTTTAAAAAAAAAGTCCACCCTAAAACGACCAAATTGTCAAATTAGATCTTGATAACGTTTTCACCATATTTTATTTGATTTTTTTTTTCTACCAAATAAATAAGAAGTGCAGAGCTATCTATTTAGAGGTATAATATCTATGTTTGTTTTAAGGACGAGTTTTCAATTATACTATTACATTAATCAGTAAAAAGTAATACTATATATATAAGATACGTTAACATCGTAAAATGTATAATCAAACTTACGTGGAAGGATAAAGTTTGGTCGAGTTTTCATTGGTACGATTAGTAACTGTTTAAATTCAAAGGGAAGAATGATTGTGTACGAAGAAAATTGACCCAAAAGAAAGTTGAATTAGAATAATAGTAGTAAGAATGGAAATAGACGCATAAAACCAAAATAGGTATGAGTACATTCACATGTAATTATGTGAGTGGTCAAAGTTCGTTGATCGTGGGTTTTAAGACTTAGAGTGCGTCTTATGATCTTATCTAACAACAAACACTTATTTTAGTGAAAGCGGCTTTTGTCACTTTACACACCTTTTCTTCTCTTCCTTAGGGTTTTACTTCAACTTTCATCTTTGTAATTATATATTTATTAGTTCCTTTTTTTGTCACTTTCTCCAGAAATATACGTTCTAGTGTTTTTTACGCAGGACATGTTTCCTCTCTATTTATATATATATATATATATATATATATATATATATATATATATATAGATTCAATTCAAAACACGCAGTGTGTATAATGTCATTTTATTGCTTAATATGATTGTGCAATTTTATAATTGTTGATATATTGCCTCTTTTTCACGTACTCAAACATAAAAAACATGAAGAACGGATCACTCTCTAATTCCCATGCAAACCATGCACTGGTATACATTTTACATAACATCATCTCATTAAACTATTCTACTCTCTTATTCTTCGATTTCATAGGTGGTCTCAGATTGCAGCACGATTGCCTGGTCGGACCGATAACGAGATCAAGAATTTCTGGAACTCAACAATAAAGAAAAGGCTAAAGAAGATGTCCGATACCTCCAACTTAATCAACAACTCATCCTCATCACCCAACACAGCAAGCGATTCCTCTTCTAATTCCGCATCTTCTTTGGATATTAAAGACATTATAGGAAGCTTCATGTCCTTACAAGAACAAGGCTTCGTCAACCCTTCCTTGACCCACATACAAACCAACAATCCATTTCCAACGGGAAACATGATCAGCCACCCGTGCAATGACGATTTTACCCCTTATGTAGATGGTATCTATGGAGTAAACGCAGGGGTACAAGGGGAACTCTACTTCCCACCTTTGGAATGTGAAGAAGGTGATTGGTACAATGCAAATATAAACAACCACTTAGACGAGTTGAACACTAATGGATCCGGAAACGCACCTGAGGGTATGAGACCAGTGGAAGAATTTTGGGACCTTGACCAGTTGATGAACACTGAGGTTCCTTCGTTTTACTTCAACTTCAAACAAAGCATATGAATATTTTTACGTCATCTTATTCTTTTTTCTATTGCGGTTTATACTCAAGATTCTTAGCCACACACACATAAATGCAAATATATATACATTGTTAGAGAGTATTTTGTATTTCGAATAATCTTTTCGTACTAGGGCTTGAGCCTTGAGGTGCCATGTAATGATTAGTCAATGTAAAACATATATCCTATAATAAATAAATAAAAGAAATAATAAGCACATACATTCTTTAATATAACAGGGGCAAACACTTGAAGAATTTTGTAATCAAGTAGCAATGGAGAAGATTGAACTAATTAAATGAAAGTTTTTCTGATGTTATATCTTTGGATAAAACTGAACATTTTGTTTTATTGAATGTACTTTAAAACATTTGGTAACTTTCTTAGACATTCACATTAGAAAGTATCCTCTTACATAAAAGAATCATGTATTCAATATTTGATGTCACACCTTACTCTAAACAAACAAATCAAAACTATGAACCATATAACACTCAAAGAAAAAAAAACGAGAGGCCGCTTAAGGGTTTACACTAGATTTAATTCCAAGCGAAGCCATCTCGGCCCATCTTGGACAATGTAATGAAAGCTACTATTCTATTGCCAGTTAATCTTTCATTGGACGATCCACTAGTAAACGCATAGTTTAAGATCTTTCAAAACCAAAAAACAAAGCTAATAAATCAATAGAAAATTTGTTGAGTGAAGGATTTTGCTTTGTATGTTTCGTCGATCTAAAAAGACCAAACCCAAACCCAAAATGGCTTTTCGTAAATATTTCAGCCAATAGGATGAGGTGACTGACCCACCAAAGACGGAGATCTCTATTTCTCACCTCACGATCTCATCTCATCATCACTCTCTCTCACTCTTGTCCGTATATTCCTTTTCTTAATCTCACCGTCCGATTCCAATCCAACGGTCAACATTTATCCAACTCTCTCTTTCCTCTTCTTACTCATTTCCTTCTTCACTTCCCTCTCCTCTTCACACCTCTCTCTCGCCGACGACGCTACAACCATGGCGTCTCTCGCTCTCTCCGGCTCCTGCTCTCTCGCTTTCCCTCTCAAATCTCGATCTCTCTCTCTCCCTCGTCCTCCTTCTTCCTCTCTCAATTTGACGAAACCTCTCCGATCTCTCGATTCTCGCTTCTCCTTACTCAAATCTCCACTTCCCGTCTCTTTACGCCGGAGATCATCAACTCTCGTTAAAGCCTCTTCCACCGTCGCTTCAGCTTCCTCTTCTCCAACTCCTCCTTTGGTTCCAGCTCCGGTTCCATGGCAAGGAGCTGCCATTAAGCCTCTTCTCGCTTCGATCGCTACTGGTTTGATTCTATGGTTCGTTCCAGTCCCCGAAGGTGTCACTCGCAACGCGTGGCAATTACTCGCGATCTTCCTCGCCACCATCGTCGGGATCATCACTCAGCCGCTTCCTCTCGGTGCTGTTGCTCTAATGGGATTAGGAGCTTCCGTTCTCACCAAAACCCTAACGTTCGCCGCCGCGTTCTCCGCTTTCGGAGATCCAATCCCGTGGCTCATCGCTCTTGCCTTCTTCTTCGCTCGCGGTTTCATCAAAACCGGTCTCGGTAACCGTGTAGCTTACCAGTTCGTTAGACTCTTCGGTAGCTCCTCCCTTGGTCTCGGTTACAGTCTCGTCTTCAGTGAAGCTCTTTTAGCTCCGGCGATTCCTTCTGTCTCGGCTCGTGCCGGTGGAATCTTTCTCCCGTTGGTGAAATCTCTCTGTGTTGCTTGTGGGAGTAACGTTGGGGATGGAACAGAGCACCGTCTTGGCTCGTGGTTGATGCTTACTTGTTTCCAGACTTCTGTGATCTCTTCTTCTATGTTCTTGACGGCTATGGCTGCGAATCCTTTGAGTGCTAATTTGGCGTTTAACACGATTAAGCAGACGATTGGATGGACTGATTGGGCTAAAGCTGCGATTGTACCAGGACTTGTGTCTTTGATTGTTGTTCCGTTTCTTTTGTATCTCATCTATCCTCCTACGGTGAAGAGCAGTCCTGATGCTCCTAAGCTGGCTCAGGAAAAGCTTGACAAGATGGGACCTATGTCTAAGAACGAATTGATTATGGCTGCCACTTTATTCCTCACGGTAAGTGTGCTTCTGCTTCATCGGATCTGTTCTTACTTATGGTGAGAGCTTGATTTGAAAGGTGCTTCAGTATTGAACATTGAGAGATTTTAGCTATTGTAGCTCCTTAGATTAAGCTAGGGCTTTGCTTCTGTTTAATGCATTTGCTTTGAGTGAAAATGTTTGTGGTTTTGGTGTTTTATTACAGAGAAGGTTTTCCTTTTCTAAAAAAGTGTTCTCCTTGACACAGGTTGGTCTCTGGATCTTTGGAGCTAAGTTGGGTGTAGATGCTGTGACTGCAGCCATTCTTGGATTATCAGTCCTTCTTGTGACAGGTGTTGTGACATGGAAAGAGTGCTTAGCTGAGTCGGTCGCATGGGACACACTCACCTGGTTCGCTGCTCTCATTGCGATGGCTGGTTATCTTAACAAATATGGTCTCATTGAGTGGTTCAGCCAGACCGTAGTCAAGGTTTGTTAAATGATTTGATGAATGCTTAATAAGCCTAATGACTTAGCATGCTAATGAAATGTTTTGACATTGTTTGGGTTTTGATTGCAGTTTGTGGGAGGATTGGGTTTGTCATGGCAGCTATCTTTTGGAATCCTCGTCCTCTTGTATTTCTACACTCACTACTTCTTTGCTAGTGGAGCTGCCCACATTGGTGCTATGTTCACTGCCTTTTTATCGGTTTCAACCGCTCTAGGCACTCCACCTTACTTTGCAGCCTTGGTTCTTGCGTTCCTTTCCAACCTGATGGGAGGATTGACCCATTATGGTATCGGGTCTGCGCCTATCTTCTACGGAGCTAACTACGTGCCGCTGGCTAAATGGTGGGGCTATGGATTCCTGATTTCAATAGTCAACATTCTCATCTGGCTTGGTGTAGGTGGTGCCTGGTGGAAGTTCATTGGCTTGTGGTGAGGACCACCATACACCAATCTTCCCATTCTTTTCCTTACTTATATATATAATCTCTTAGAACGGCTTTGAGATTCAGATTTGAGAAGGATTGAAATCAGGGTTATAAGGATTGAGCAGAGTTTTTCTGCAATTTTTATTCTCACTCACACACATTTTGAAGTGTAAGCAATCTTAACTTGCGTCAATTTTGTTTGATTTCTAACTTTACTGTTTCAAAGTGAGACCACCACTTTACTTGATAGTTACTCGACTTCCATAAACGTGTTAGTTGAGAGATTAATGTCTATTAGTCTATGAATCGCTGGTTAAAGTTTAGTGGAAAAAACAGGAAAGCAGAGAAAGCAATAGGAAATGAATGAATCTTATTAGCTGAAACAATATGTTATTATTTCTCATACAGTGTTCTTTGACAAATATGAAGGAGATATTAGAAACAATTGACAAACTGAGAGGATACAAAAAATGTAAATCAGAAATCCGGGAAGTAATAGAGGCGCACTTTGGCCATTGTTACAACAGAGATGATACAATAATTAATTTAATGAGGTGATAAAAATAAGAAAGTAAAGAAATTTCAGAAAGAAGCCTGAAAAAACTGAGCCTTTTAGGGTTATTAGAATCGAAAAAAGCTTACCCGGAGTTTGCTTTTGTTTCCGTTTGCTTTCTTGAATAATAAATAAACGAATCATCAGTTTCACAGCTTCACAGAAATGTGAACCTCTCTCTCGCAGCTGAGGCTCAGCGATCTAGGTGCAGCTGTTCAAGCCACGCATCAAGAATGTCGCTCTCACGAGTGTCACTGTTGTGAGGATTCACACTCGAACCACCTTGAGTCAATGGCCTTGCACCATTCATGTTCACAACACGGTTTCCGTTCCTAGGTGATGAAGAGTCTTTTAACATCTGCTGAGCCCATGAAACATCTGCTTCCCTGTTTGGGTTATTAGCCAAGGAATGAGATTTTCTCAACCGACCTAACTCATCTGATTGGACTGACCAATCCACCTTGCTTCCATGGGTCTGGTCCCAACTTGACCATGGACTTAATGGCGAACCAGAATCAGTCGGCATTAAATCACGGGGCAGACTAGATCCAAAATCACGGGAGCTTAGGCTGCGTGAATGTAGCTGCTGTTTCATTCGAGCATTCATTGGGGAAATAGGCTCTCCGCCTCGGGGTGACGAGGCTTGCTGCAGAAGAGAATGTTGCTCCACATTCTTTGGAGAAGACATTAGATTTGTCTTGATAGGAGAAAGCATGCTCTGCTTATTATTCTGCAGCTGATTAAGAAGCGCGGACTTGTGGGAAGGCGATAGAACAGATGAAACAGCAAGTTGATCAGAGAAACGAGGAGATGCAACCTCAGCTGAGAAGAGTTCCTCCAGATTTGAAGGGTTCAGTGTCTTAGGACGAGCGGAATGATTCATAAAGCGTGGACTGTGCATATCGCCAGCAAGCTGACGTTGCATTTCAAACTCATGCAGCATGCTAAGCTGCTCAGAAGGAATATCTCTAGCGTTAAGAGAAGATCTCAGACGACTCAACTGGATATTGCTTCCAGGAAGATTCAACGCCGGTATGTTCTGCTGAGGCCAACCCATCGATGAATGGGGCATACTACCATTTCCAGAAGGAGATATTGGTGGGGTGAACGAATGTTGAGCAGCAGATGGTGAGCCTGGTAACATGTTCAAAACTGACGCCATGTCCATAGTAGAGGCGGAAACAGCAGACGAAGCCCGAGGAGATGGCAATCCAGATCCTGTGGAAGGGTACAAGGGACGCAACTCCTCATTTGCGTGAGCAAAGAAGCAAACCCTTCGGTTGCAACCCATTCCGTCCTTGCACAATCGTGTTCTGTACTGAGCAGGGTGTAGCCAGCATTCAAAAACCCCATGAGCATATTCACACATATCACCTTGCTTACAGGATCCTTTCTTAAAATCCGGGCATGGAACACACGTATAGTGAAACTTCCTCGGGTCTCTTCTCCTTGCATTCTCACCTGGGTGTGCAAATGGACATTCAGTCCAGTCATGGGAATATGCTCGAGAACATGGGCGGATCTTGAACGAGAACATACGAAACTCATCGGTTGAATAAATCCCGCTTTTGATATCAGGCAATGATGGATCAATTGGGTACTCTTTCTTCTCTGATGCGAAAGTTACATCAGTACCGTGTGGCTTAGTCGGAGAGGATACTGAATCTAAGGAGAGTAACGAGGAACCATTATCAGGGGATGATGAGAGAGACCGGAAACTTGATCCCAAGCTAGATGACGAGGCATGCAGATCTTCAGATATAATCTCGTCTTTCTTCAAGATCTCTTCAAGGATGGTTCTCAAACCAGGAGCGTGTGGAGACACAACAAGAACATCAACAGGACGATTTCCATGAGCATCAGGGATATTAGGATCTGCTCCTACACTCAAAAGCAACTTGACAACATCCAAGGAATTCACAGAAGCACCAGAAGCAGCGCAATGAAGAGCAGTACTTTTATCAGGACCACAAGACAGATTCAACTCCGCTTCCGGGAAAGAAAGAATAAACTTCACAACATCTAAACTCCCATATAACGAAGCAACCATCAGCGGGGTTCTTTGCTCAAGAACCATTCTTCTAACAAACCTCTGCCGTCTGTACCAAAGACCCATCTGGTTGATACAAGACACATCAGAGAGTTGCCGCCTAAACCCCTCCACATCGTTGTCTGCAGCAAACTCAAGCAAGGCAGAAAACGAATGTTCCCATTCAGCAGCATCATTCATGGGTTTGGCCAAAGATTCATTCTCTTGGTCTGACAGTGATGTCAAAGTATCCTCTATATCCAGCTTCTTAGCAAGACCACACATCCTTCACGGCACTGGAGAAGAAAAAAGATCTGAAACAATCAACCAAAAGATAAAAAACGTTACTTGGGTAATGAAATCAACCAATAACGTATGCTTCTTGCAATGTAGAGAAGAGGTATATCATAAAAAATATTGGTCAATCAAAATCAGCAATTAAGGAAAGCTATTGAATTGATAAATGATTATAATAATAAAAACTTGACCAGAAAATAAGGAAACAAAGTAATTAGAATTTGACAACGAAAGTCAGAAGATTTACCAAAAGAAGACTCAAAGAATTAAACGGATCTAATAAACTTTTCTGAAATGAATTAACACAGAAGAAAACTAAATCTAAGAAGCATCAGATTCAGTATCGTTCAGCTAAACATTCTTCTACTCAGAAAAAAATTCCTACCAACCAAATCAGATAAACAACTTTAAGAAGAGACGATTCAATATAACCAACTAACCTTAAAAACCATATTAATTAGAAACAAATTGATAAATAAAAAAGAAGAAGTCAATGAACAGTCAACCACAATCGAAATCTCAAAACTATTTTGACTTAAAATCTCAATCACCCAGAAATATATTTCAGATTGATAAACTAAATCAAAAGAATCATTTGAAACTGAAGTTCTTCAGCAAATCTAATACGTAAAGCTTACCAAAGATCACAGTCCGAATCAAGCGATCGGGTAAGAAAAAAACAGAACTGAATCTAAACGGTAACGGGCGAAACAGAGAACCACATTTTCAGATCCAAAAGTGTAAAATGCAAAAGGAACAAATCTAAAGAGTGAGGAAGAAGAAGAAGAAGATCGATCAACCTCAGCTGAGAGATTTTTGAAAGAGAGAAAAAAAAAACGAAAACGGATGAGAGGGTAACTGGTGTGACCGGAAGAAGTGGTGAGAGATAGTGTAAAGAGGTTAAAGAGCTCTGCAGCGTATGTGACGGGATAAAGCGGTAGAAGGTGGCGGGCGCGTGAGGGTATATTTAAGCGTTTTGGAATACGGGTTTCAAATCCACGTTATAAATTATAAAGAATCTGATTCTTCGATCTCAGCCGTTGGATTTGAGGAGCGGACTTTGAGTGACTCTTTAGACGGTGGTCAATCAGCTGCAGGTCTTTGTTTTTTTTTTTAAATATAATATTTTATACATTTTAAATAAAGAATAATATTTTAAATTCTTTGGCTAGTGGCTCGACTCCACCACCCATAAGCTATGACTTCGGGTTCGAATGCCATAAAAAGTGGGGTTTGAAGAAAAAGTTAACAAGAAAATGAAATTTGGAAATTTTCTTCGTATTAGAAAAAGAATCCTTATGCATACCAATGATCGAGTATTCTTTTGTATGTCAAAAGAATCCTCATACACACCAATGATCGGATTGACACCAGTCTTCAATCACGTACGATTGTTATTTTATTTGGAGTCGTACGTTGAAGTGAAGTAGATAGTATTATTTCTTGTATGTTAGGACTTAGGTTTGGTGTTTATATATCGTGAATTCTCTTTGATTTGATGTATATATATGTGTGTGTGTGTGTGTGATGCCTATTTTACGATTCGTATTTTAAAAAGCTTGGTTTTGTGGGTGTTTATCACTGCATGAATTAAATGACGTACTTATATGATGCATGTGACAAGACTATGAATCGACATATGTTGGATAATTATCATATGTATATGAAAAGTTAAGGTTGGGGAAAAAAAAAGTCAGTATGCGTGTATCAATGTATGATTTGTTGTAGTATGTAATATAGAATCTAAACGGATTGCATGTCAGTACCACATGGATGTGCGGGTTAACGTTTGTTGTTTCCCACAAAACCGCGATAGTAATCAAGAAAGTTAAACGGATTGCATGTCAGTATTTACTAGTTCGAAACTTGGTTGGTATGAACTGCATGTTAATTATATTTTTAATGACTTCAAAGTGTTTGCTTAATGTTTTTAGTTATGATTTTATGTTTAAATTATAGATAATCTCTAGAACAAAACCAAACGTTTTAGCGGTTATTTTGATCAACAATATGATTGATATATACTAAAGATGGCATATCTATAGATGATTATAACTAGGTATACAAAATAAGTAAACCATAGCATCTTAAAAACAATTCTACTATAAACGATATTTTTGTTTGTTTGTGTAGACCTTTGATATTCATTGATATCATCACTTACTGAAAAAATAAAAAATTGAATAAGCAAAAAGCTGAATACCGACGACTGTCGATCCTTAAACTCACGAATCACGATTGTCAAACGCACGCTCACGGCTCACGGGAAGCTTTAGCCGCTATGATAAACGGTATCTTTTATCTAGGCGGCCAAAACTTTGTTCACCATAACACTTCAAACACAAATGTAGACCATTACACATATATAATCAAATGGTTTCCACTTAATATATGTTAGTATTCAAAATAACAAGATATTTTAAAAGCATAACAAGAGTTAGTGTCTCTATTTTCTCCCCACCTTCTTTCTAAATATAAATATTGCGTATGATTCATCATTTTCGCCTTTTTTTAATGGCTAACGTTCGGTGGTTGAGTGTCTGAGTGTCTGAGTGTCTGAGTCATATGCTATATATTATGCTTTGTCATTTTCCATATCATATTTGTGTATCCCCTTGTCCATGACCGATTAATTAATTTCGCTCTCACAACAAACACTTCACTAGAGAAAATATAATTACCATCTGTTCCCCTGAAACAATACATAATCAATGATGATATCAACATCAAGTGTTATAGTGAGAAATGCACAGCGAAATTTCTCAATTCGGTTTAGTATTCCAACAAATAAATCAATTATTGTTCACAAAGACGATCTGGCCAAAACTCATATAAATGTTATGTGTTATGGATCCTTTAATCTCCGTAATAACACCAAATTACTAAACTTCGAACGTATTTTACCTTTTGTAACCATTTAATATGATTTTAATAAACTTTTCATAGTTTTTTTTTTTACCTACAATTATTTATGGAAAATATTTTTTTCAGTTGTATTATTATTATTATTTTCTTAAAACAACTATATTTTTTTCATGAAGGGAAAACACTTTATATTATTTTGTGAAAGAAAGAAATTACAAATATTGAACTAATTAACTTATTTCTTTAACAAAAAAAAATCTTTTAATTGTTTTTGCCAATAGGGTCCCCACATTTTACAGGTGTCCCTCGTCCCAGCCCATCACTTGCGTGTCACTTGGACCCAAATTTCTCCTGTTTTTTAAAAGAAATTTAATTTCTTTCTAGTATATAAGAAAAAACAAAACAAATTAAAAATGAACCTATGATAACGTCAGCCGGAGAAGATCCCAGATCTGCGCGCGCTGGCATCTTTCATAGAGCGCCACGTGGCAAAAAGATTTTTCACTTTCGTAAGTGATCTTATCAAATCTCGGTCTTTTGTGTAAATTCATCATCATCATATAACTTACTCTATTTCGATTTTTCAATAAATTACTTAATATCAAAAACCACAATTCTGGCAAAAAAGAAAAATCCCCAAAATCTAGGGTTTTCTTCTCGCCCAATTTCACTTTTCTTCTACGAAATTCTCCATTCCTGCCGGCTGTCGGGTTTTCTGAATCGATTCTCCTTCACCAACTTCTTCTCTGGTTCTGTTCGATTCTGATTTTTTTTCAAGGTCAATTTTTTCTTCTCTTTAAACTCTGCAAAATCGTGATCGATTAAATTCACCTCAGGGTTTTTTGATTTCTGAAAGAAGTTAATCTTCTTCGAAGGCGATTGCAAAAGAGTGCTCTGCTGTGAATTTCCACTGGTATGTTCAATTTTTTCTGTTTTTGAAATTTTGTTTGCTAGAATTCGTGAAGGGATTGAAAAAATTGATGCAGGTGGCTAAAGAATCTCTTGAATATTACGAGCTTATGTAGGTTTAGAGTGTAAATTCGAGACATGTGAGATTTTGGTGCTTTCTCATATTTTTGCATGCTTCTGCATTGCTTCATAGCCCTAAAATTGCTCTCTTTTTTTTGTAGTTGGAGTCTGTATCTTTTTCACGGTTTTAGTGATGAATTTTTTTTTTTGATTGGATTTTGAATTGGTTACTGAACATGTGTTGACTTGATTATGTAGAGATGCAATCAAAACCGGGAAGAGAAAACGAAGAGGAAGTCAATAATCACCATGCTGTTCAGCAGCCGATGATGTATGCAGAGCCCTGGTGGAAAAACAACTCCTTTGGTGTTGTACCTCAAGCGAGACCTTCTGGAATTCCATCAAATTCCTCTTCTTTGGATTGCCCCAATGGTTCCGAGTCAAACGATGTTCATTCAGCATCTGAAGACGGTGCGTTGAATGGTGAAAACGATGGCACTTGGAAGGATTCACAAGCTGCAACTTCCTCTCGTTCAGGTTTGAGTTCTTGGTCTTTAGGCCTACTTGGTGTATTGTTCATATTCATCATTTCTGCAGTACTGTTTTACTGGATGACCTAGTGATCACTGTCGAAAGTGATGTTGTTCCACGTTCGGAATGTTGCAACTTGGTGAAGAGTTGTTCCTCAAGCAGGCAGGGAAATTAAATGGGCATTTGTGTGATTCGGCACTATAGGGCGTGTCAAGTTCATGAATCTGGTCCTTGAAATATACTTGCATTGTAATTGTAGGGTTTCATAGTTCTATCCATGCCAAGGAGATTCTGTCTCGTTGATATGTGCATTGTGATTTCTTTATTTTGTTTGTAATGGTGTCTTTCTTCAACTTCAGTAGATAATCACGGAATGGAAGGAAATGACCCAGCGCTCTCTATCCGTAACATGCATGATCAGCCACTTGTACAACCACCAGAGCTTGTTGGACACTATATCGTATGTGGTTTCCTCTCATTCCTTAATATATATATATATATGCTTTATGAGTTCTTGAGCTGTTAAATTGACTTCTTATTGGTCCCTCAAAAGGATTTATCTTGTATAACGCCCTTTTCATATGTATGATAAACTCAAAACTTCCTTACAGGCTTGTGTCCCAAACCCATATCAGGATCCATATTATGGGGGATTGATGGGAGCATATGGTCATCAGCAATTGGTATCTTGTCGAAACCTCTTTCAATCTCTACAATAGTTCCATATGGTGCAGTGTTTATTTGATGTATGTGCGCTTTTGCCACTAAGTACCCGTTTGTGGTGATTTTATTTACTGTTGGAATGTGTCTGGGTTCAGCAATAGTCAGTGAGATGCTTTTAAAGTTCATTTCTGAAATAACTGAGAATCCAAAGTTATATCTGAAATTATCGAGAACAACTAATGGGGATTCTTGGGGTCTTATAAGTTATATGTAAAGTTTTCGATGATCTGAGTCTATTTGTTGCATTTATTTTGTTCATTGGTTTAAACAGGGTTTTCGTCCATATCTTGGAATGCCTCGTGAAAGAACAGCTCTGCCACTTGACATGGCACAAGAGCCCGTTTATGTGAATGCAAAGCAGTACGAGGGAATTCTAAGGCGAAGAAAAGCACGTGCCAAGGCAGAGCTAGAGAGGAAAGTCATCCGGGACAGAAAGGTATTTTTTTCTCATTTATGAAAATTGTACTTGATTGGTGTCCTGGTAATCTAAGGATGGTGTAGAGTCCATAATAGAAGTGGACCCATGCTATATGAAGGATTGATAATGAGCATTAAGAATTTGCAAGTTTGGTTTGTCGCTCGGTAAACTTGTATTGACTATGTTTGAAATGCGACAGCCATATCTTCACGAGTCAAGACACAAGCATGCAATGAGAAGGGCACGAGCGAGTGGAGGCCGGTTTGCGAAGAAAAGTGAGGTAGAAGCGGGAGAGGATGCAGGAGGGAGAGACAGAGAAAGGGGTTCAGCAACCAACTCATCAGGCTCTGAACAAGTTGAGACAGACTCTAATGAGACCCTGAATTCTTCTGGTGCACCATAATAAAAAAAGCCAAAGCTCTGAGAGGAGAGAGAGACACACACTTTGGCTAATATAATCATTGCCTCAAACCGGCAAATCATTCTTGGCTTTTTCGTTTTTGTGTTTGCTAGTTGTTCTTGTCAGAGTCTCATATTGTGTGGGTTTAACAGTTATGATGAATGTACAAAGAGCGAGTTATGTTAGGTGTTAGATTTTGGAGACAAGAGACTAAGGAATAGCAAGTAGGTCTTGTTTTTATTCTTTGACCTTTTTTTTCTCTTTTGCAAAATTGAAAAATACGTTTGCTTAATCGTTTGCCTTTCTGACCACAAAGTGTTAACAAGGCTATAACAATGCTTCAGATTTGTAGTCAAATTCTCTGTTTTCGCCAACTTAAACATTATTTGACCGGAGGAGAGTGATTAGAAAGTAGAAGAAACCTATTAAACATTATGTTTTGCAAAGAAAAAAAAAACAGCTTGCAATAAGTTGCATAGTTTGCTCATGGAAGTTTCAAGTTTGCATATAAACCAGATTTGAAAAGGACAGTGAAAAAAAAGAAGTTGTTAAATCTACAACGGGCAGATCGATTATTTATATCAACAAAAAACACGAAGAGCATATGAAAGAGAATATGGAAACACATAAAAAATTAAGAGTTGTCATTCTTTGAATCCCCGCAAGCAAGAAGAAGAAGAAGAAGAAGAGAGTCAATTTGTGTGTTTTGTCATTTGAAGAAGAGAGAGAAAGAGGAAGACTTTGACTCGTCTTCTTCCTCTCTTCTTCTCTCTCTATCACTGCATTTGTTTTTCCTCACAGCGTATGATGACTTTTCTCTTTAATTTATCCTTTTTAGCTACATATCTTCTTTTGCTTCAACTGATTTATACCCATTTAAATGTTTCTACCCATTATAAGTTCTGAGGTCTGTGTTTTCCCTCTTTCCCTTGTCTTTGATCTTAGCTAGGGTTTACTAATCTGGTTTGAGTATATTAGATTAGGGTTCTGTTTGATTTAGGATATGTTGTTAATTAGAAATAGTTATTGGCTTAAGTTACTAATGGAACCTTGAAGAACAGTGCTCAAAGTTTTAATCTTTCTGGGTTTTTCAGGAACCTTGAGATTTGATTAGATGGGGAATTGTTGTGGCAATCCGAGTTCGGCTACGAACCAGAGTAAACAAGGGAAACCCAAGAACAAAAACAATCCTTTTTACAGCAATGAATACGCTACAACAGATAGATCTGGAGCTGGTTTTAAGCTCTCTGTGCTGAAAGATCCTACAGGACATGATATATCCTTGCAGTATGATCTTGGACGTGAGGTTGGTCGAGGCGAGTTTGGTATAACTTACTTGTGTACTGATAAGGAAACTGGTGAGAAGTATGCCTGCAAGTCCATATCTAAGAAGAAGCTGAGAACAGCAGTTGATATAGAGGATGTTAGGAGGGAGGTTGAGATTATGAAGCATATGCCTAAACACCCAAATGTCGTCTCTTTGAAGGATTCCTTTGAGGATGATGATGCGGTGCATATAGTTATGGAGTTGTGTGAAGGAGGGGAACTGTTTGATCGGATTGTTGCAAGAGGTCATTACACTGAGCGGGCTGCTGCTGCGGTTATGAAGACTATTGTTGAAGTTGTTCAGGTTCCATATATAGCTGTGTTTACAATGTCTGAAGTCCCCAATTCCTTTTGTCTGTGTTTTATGTTCACACATCGCTGGTTTGTCTTTACAGATATGCCATAAGCAAGGAGTGATGCATCGGGATCTCAAACCAGAGAACTTTCTTTTTGCAAATAAGAAAGAGACATCAGCCCTTAAGGCCATTGATTTTGGATTATCTGTATTCTTCAAACCTGGTACATTTACAACATCAGCTTTTGATGAGTATCAATGGAGCACATTTATTAGTGTATCTTTACTTGAGCTGAATTTTCTAAACTGTAACAGGTGAGCAGTTTAATGAGATTGTTGGAAGTCCTTATTACATGGCACCCGAGGTGCTGCGGCGAAACTATGGTCCTGAGATCGATGTGTGGAGCGCTGGAGTTATCCTCTATATCCTACTTTGTGGTGTTCCGCCATTTTGGGCAGGTTTGTTTATGCTTTACCGCATTCTCTTTGTTTCCTCTGGCTTATTCACTTTAAGACCTCTTTCAGACGTTTTTATCTTTCTTTTGGGTACAGAGACTGAGCAAGGGGTGGCTCAAGCGATCATTAGATCAGTTATTGACTTTAAGAGAGATCCATGGCCAAGAGTTTCTGACAGCGCCAAAGACCTTGTGAGAAAGATGCTTGAACCTGATCCCAAAAAACGGCTTACTGCTGCACAAGTTCTCGGTAGGCTTCTGTTTTCAGCAAGGCTGAGCTTTCTGAAATCGTAAACTCATAAATAAATATTCCATTTGCAGAACATACTTGGATACTGAATGCAAAGAAGGCTCCAAATGTCTCTCTTGGGGAGACTGTGAAAGCAAGACTAAAGCAGTTTTCTGTTATGAACAAGCTCAAGAAACGAGCTCTACGAGTATTGATTCTGTTAAACCATGTCACTGATTATCGATTTGCTTCCAGTCTGATTCAGAATCAAAAATGAAAATGTAAATTTGTTTCGTCCTTCTAGGTGATAGCTGAACATTTGTCAGTGGAGGAAGCAGCAGGGATAAAGGAAGCATTTGAAATGATGGACGTAAACAAGAGAGGCAAGATAAATCTCGAGGAGCTTAAATATGGACTTCAAAAAGCTGGACAACAGATAGCTGATACTGATCTTCAAATTCTTATGGAAGCTGTATGAATCTTTCATTTCAGAGCGATTAGCTCGAAACAAGTGCTATATCACTTCTGAAAATTAAAACTCTTTTTTTTTGTTTCCTGCAGACTGATGTTGATGGGGATGGGACACTGAACTATAGCGAGTTTGTTGCTGTTTCAGTCCACCTTAAGAAGATGGCGAATGATGAACACTTGCATAAAGCTTTTAACTTCTTTGATCAGAACCAGAGTGGTTACATAGAGATTGACGAACTTCGTGAAGCCTTGAATGATGAATTGGATAATACTAGCAGTGAGGAAGTAATCGCAGCCATCATGCAAGATGTTGATACCGACAAGGTAAAGCTGTCTGAATCTTTTCAAACGCGCGACATTCTTGACTTCTCCACTCATTTTGATATCTTGTTTCGTGTGATCAGGATGGACGAATAAGCTATGAAGAGTTTGTTGCGATGATGAAAGCTGGGACAGATTGGAGAAAAGCGTCAAGACAGTATTCTCGGGAAAGATTCAACAGTTTAAGCCTCAAGTTAATGAGAGATGGTTCATTGCAATTAGAAGGCGAGACCTAAGAAAGCAAGAGACAAAAGTTTGAATCTTTTTGAAAAAGCAGCAGCAGAAGAAGAAGAAGAAAGAAGCGTCAGCATTGTCAAAAAGAAATAACTATTATGTTCTATAAGCATTTAACACGGTAATGATAGAAAGATTGGTCGTGGTCGTAGGTTTTGTTTAGGGCTTTCAATTTGTTTGAAAAGTTCTTCAATGGACAGCGATGTGATTGATGATGATGTCGAACAAGTTTCTGAGATTCCAAAGATACGAGTTTTGTGATTGTAATTCATATATTTATAAGATGGTGTAAGATGCTTCGTGAAAGACACGCGCCAGTTGGATTCTCTCGATAGTGAGGTCCACCAGATATATAAAATAAGAAAAAACCCTTAAAACTCCGAAAGAAAGATTCTTCTTTTTCGCTGACTCTCCACTTCTCTCAATCGTCCGCCTCTACCTACAGAGAGAGAGACTGAACCAGACGACTTTCAGTTTCAGTTCCAGTTTCAAAGATCTCTTTTTCGTTTCTCGCTGTCTGTAGCATCAATGGCAATCGCTTCCTGCTTCTTCTGTGTTCCAACACCGAACACAGCTATCTCTGAATCCAATCTGACATGGCCTCACATCGCTTCGTTTCCTAGACTCTCTTCATCTTCCTCTTTTAACGGTGTAATCTCTGCAAAGTCAATCTCTTTTAACCGCCGTGTACCTATTACCCCTGTTTTATCCGCTTCAAGTGGTAACGGCGGCTCTGATAACAACGGAGGAGGTCTTAGTGGTGGTGGTGGTGGTGGCGATGGAGGTAAGAATGATGGAGATGGACACGGTGACGAGGACAGGGATAGGAACAGGAACGAGGCGATGCTTTTGTTGAAGGAGTCTGGGATTGAATTGGAGAGTCTTCCCAAAGATCTAGCGGCTGCTATTGAGGCGGGTCGGATTCCTGGATCGGTTATCACTCGGTTCCTGGAGCTTCAGAAATCGGCTGTGATGCGGTGGCTGATGCAGTTTGGTGGGTTTAGGGAAAGATTGTTGGCTGATGATCTCTTCATGGCTAAACTCGCCATGGAATGTGGTGTTGGAATCTTCACCAAGGTCTCTCCTTTCTCTTATTCACTTGATAACTAATTTGACTTGCAAGTTTCGATTTTTATTTTCCTTCTTTATCTGATTTCTGGATTGCTTTTGGTTTTTAATCGTGACTTGGCTGCTTAACAAATCGAGCACCTTTTGTTCTCTCTGAAATGCTACCAGAGCAAGCTGATATTTATCATAATGTGTTGCTTGTTTTGTTACAGACTGCTGCTGAGTATGAACGGCGTAGAGAAAACTTCTTCAATGAACTTGAAGTTGTCTTTGCCGATGTGGTAATCATTCTTCTTGCTCACTTTTTCCTTTGGTGACTTTCTGTTTAAGTGTCCTTGTCAGATCGCAGGAACTTACTATGAGAAATTATGAGATGGTAGGGATGGATGAGAAAATTGAGAACAAAAATCTTTTAGGTGACCCATTCGGGTAGACGAAAGGTTAAGGGTAGTTTGTGGTTGTTATGGGGTCTGCAAATTTTCACCATATGTTTTTGCGTGACTATGAAAGTAGTTGAGATTTGATTTGTCTCTGAGGTAAGAGCCAATATTTGAACTGTTCAATAGCAAATTTGGAGAAACATAAAAGTAAAAGGTCACCCTTTACTGCTTTGTCACTTTGTAAGTCAAAGTTCCTTGAACTATCTGGCAAATACATACACAGTAGTTTTGTCACTGCTATGTTTCTCTGCTGAATGATATTGGACTTAAGCTGAATGCACTGTTTTACTTCTTTCTTTTCTTTATTAGGCGATGGCTATTATTGCTGATTTCATGTTGGTTTATCTTCCTGCTCCTACCGTTTCTCTTCGACCACCTCTCGCACTTACTGCTGGAGGTATATCCAAGTTTTTCCACAACTGCCCAGACAATGCCTTCCAGGTATAATTCTTTGTAAAAGAATTGTTTTGCACATGCATGATAAGTTTACAAAAGCTCGTTCTCGTCAAATTATTCTATGTGTTTGCTGCAGGTTGCTCTCTCCGGAACCTCATATACTCTCTTGCAAAGGCTAGGTGCTATAACGGTGTGTGGTTTCTTTCAACTTCTTCCTATGTGATCTTAATAGTGTACCACGCTTTAGTTGATTTTTTAAAGCTGCCTATTTCTGGATAATATATATTGTCTGTATATGTTATGCAGCGCAATGGAGCTAAGCTGTTTGCCGTTGGCACCACATCATCGCTGGTGAGTAAAAAAAATGGATAGTTTCCATAAGTTCCTTGACATTTCGTTTCTACATTCTTTTGACTTAACGAAATCTGTAAAATTGGTTAGGTTGGTACTGCTATTACAAATGCATTCATAAAAGCACGAAAAGCTGTGGACCAGAATTCTGAAGGTGAAGTCGAAACTGTTCCGATAGTCTCCACAAGTGTTGCATATGGTGTCTACATGGCAGTTTCTAGCAACCTAAGGTACTGAGTTTTTTTCTACTAAACTTTACTAAAGAAGTCGAGAAGGATAAAAAAGTTTAATAGCTCATTGTAGTAGCATTTAGATTGGATAATGTAAAGAGATGTGGTTTGAAATGAACAGGTACCAAATAGTGGCTGGTGTGATTGAACAACGTCTCCTGGAGCCAATGCTACACCAACACAAACTTGCACTCAGTGCGTTGTGCTTTGCAGTTAGAACAGGCAACACATTCTTGGGTTCCTTATTGTAAGTTGTTTTAAAACCCAAACCTTAGCTTGTTCTCACTCACTGTTTTCAGCAGTTTTAATTCACATGTTTCTTTTTGTCGGTGTCACAGATGGGTGGATTATGCCCGCCTCATTGGTATCCAGAAATCTCACTGATGAAGCGGAATAAGAACCGGATGTGCCCGATTCTGACATGGTCTTTCGACTTATGTATACGCACACTACTTTTGTCTTCATACGATTGTTTCTGATTTTGGGGCCGTTTCGTTGTTCTATGTTGGTCCTCTTTCTAGGAAATTAGTCGATTTTTCAATGCAAACTAAGGCTATTTTCACAAACCACGTAAAGACTTTATGCATTTGGGGTTTGAAACCGCTTGATTCCCCCCATTTGGGATCTGATTTTCTCAACAGGTTGGAACTTGTACAGCATATCAATAAATGACAGATGCTGTTGTTATACAAATGAAAAAGATTTTCAGATCAATCATAGTTGATGATTACATGTATCATAAGACTTAGTCTAAGCAAGAGCTTCATCTATATGACAATCTCTTATCTTCACTTCCAAAATCTCCGTACTGTTAACATTTTGCACATCGCAACATTCGATTCCCTCAACCTGTTTAATATTTGAAGTTGACTTCAGATAATATAGAAATTGATTAATGATTTGATTAAAAGAGTATAGAGGGTCTAGTGGTTACCATCTTGTGCATAGTAGTAGCAATGACTCGGACTTGTGTAATGTTACGAGAAGAATGGTTGCCATTTAGCAAACAAGGAGGCAAACGCCTTTCCATTTTCATCTTGTAGATGGTAGTTACCAAGCTTTGGTTCTTGTCTTCCACAACTGAATCAAAGAAAAACTGACGAGGCATTTCGCAAGGATCATTCGTCACCCGTCTAGTGTTAAATCCATACGCCGGTATTCTAACATCCTTCCATGGTCGGAATGTTTCGAGAGGGCGTTTCAGGTGGCTTCTTGGGTATATAGATTGGTAAATGTGGACTGAGTAGCCCCAAGAGACAGAGACTGACCAGTTATATCCTCTTTGGTAACATATTGTTTGTTGCAAGACACGGGACTGGTCGGTTTTCGCGGTTTCCATGAGGTGGTTCACGGATTGCTGGCGGTTCATGCCTGGGAATATCGGGTCTATTACATCGAAATGGTGGAGGCTGATAAGAGGAGACTGAGGATGAGCTGATAACAGACCTGATATGTCACCGTGTAGATCATTCTGGTATGTAATATACACCACAAGGAAGACAGAGTGAGACACAAGAATCTTTGGTTACTATTTTAGTCACTCTTTTCACACTAAACAACTGATAAATTTGGACTGAACAACCCTACCTGGTGCATGCCTTTCTCTAAAGTAAGATCAATTCCCAAGTCGGCCAAGCAACGAAATGAGAGAAGATCGCTGTAAACTCCAAGGTATCTTTTGATACATTCTTCCATGTTGCTGAGAAGTGTTACTACGGTTGGATAGCTCAATGCGTATCCGCCGCCTCCATATCCCATGTCAAAAGCGAAAATCGCGTTGGACCAAACGTTTTCGGAGTTCATTCCGACGTAATAGTGCTTCTTGTGGTTATATCGGTCGAGAGCTTTCACCAAATTGTCCAAGAAGAAGAGAGTATCATCATCTCCTATCACAAACCATCTTGTCTCTTTGGACGCCTTCTTAAAAGACTCTTGAAGCGAATAAAAAAGGCGGATCTGAGTCTTGAATTTGTTTGTGATGAATGACTCTTTGTTGACAGAGAAGGGAGGAGATTGTTGAGGCCAAGGCAAGAGATCAGGGCCAGGTGGTCTTTCGAGGAAGACATATCCTTTTGTAATGTTTGGTCTCCACCAAGGCTCTATGTAGCCTCTCCTATATCTCCAAGTCTTTGTACTACCAACAATGACAAAAAATAGATGGCTGATATTTGTTGGAGGCTCTCTTGTTATTTGCAAGGACAATGATACTGACGAGGAGGAGGAAGATGAAGAGGAGGAGAAACTAAGGTCAAGAGGCGCAAAAAGGTTATGGGTCATCATTTTATGAGGATTGTTGAATGCAAATGTGTGTAACAAGAAAAGTAGAGCACCGGAAACTGTTAAGGATTTCCATAAGGTAGATAATGATAGGTTTTGAGAGATGTGACTGATAATTTTGGTTAGTTTGGTATTGTTATTGTTCTTAAATGCCATTGAGAGACTCAAATTTCACAAAATGATTTGGTAGAAAATGTGTCTGACTTTTTATACATATAGACGTTTAGAAATAGTTAGTTACTAAAGTAGAGGCGAATTGTATTAAAAACCAAAAAGAGAGAGGGGAATGTTGATCATGAGAGCTGATGTGCATAAATCATGTGATTTGGATGTTAAAGCTAGCAGGTGTTCATCATTAATTTTAAAGCACTGAAACTTTCTCGTTTTAGAAAAAAAGGACAAAAGTTTTAAAAAATAAAAGCCAAGAAATGAGATGATAAAACAATATTCATGCTGCCTATATGCATAACTGCATGTAAATCATTTCATTTACATATACAGTTATGCACTTTCTACATCAGTACTGTATTCTTGAATGTATTTTAAAGGTAAGGCGATATACATAATTTTTCTTTTTTGATATACAGTGTTATTTAGTTATGTATTTGATAAAGTGCATTTAAATTCATCGCAAGAAGATCCTTTGGTTGGTTTGATAAAATGTATTGTTCTTCGACTTCCCGATATGTATTGGGCTTTCTCTATGGCCCGATGAAGAAAGAGAAATAATTAAACCCAAAACTTGTGTATTTTGGAAAATAAGACTGGCCCAAGTTGGCCTATATTTTGGCCTACCCAAACCCGTTTGAGGACATTAGTTTGCTGGTTCGGATTAAACCGGTTAGATTGATAATCAGTCCGATTTGGGTAAATGATGATGGTTTAGGTATTTTGATATTGCTGGCTCTGGTTCGCCGCTCTGGTTCGCCGGTTTGGTCTCTTCTTCTTCAACCGTCTTCTTGTTTGGTTTGCGATCTTCGGTGTCTGTCTGTGCTCTGCTCTCTTTCAGGGGAATCGATGTAAGTTGGTGCCGCTTCCTTCATTCTCTCTCACAGTTTAGTTTTGGTTCCAGTCGCTTTTCTAGTTTAGGGATTTTGATGATGCCTTTGGTAGTCTTCTTATGAATCTGGGAGGTTTAGGCTTCATATTTTAGCTGATAATACTTGAGATACAAACATATTAAGTTTAAGGGTATGGGTCTATTGGAAAGAATGAAACTTTGGCTTAATATGATAATGAATTTTGTTATAATTAAGATTTCCAGATTTTAGGATTTTATGCTAATTGGTGATTACTCTATACTCTGATAACGACTTTAACACATATTCTTCCTTTAACGAATTCAAGCACTATAATATTATCTCTGTTACCGGACATAAGGAGTTACATGATGCTACTTGGACAACAGAGAATGCTTTGAATGAAACACTGAGAACTTCGGGGGTCTTGAGAATGAAGTTTTGGGGAGGCTTATTAGTGATCGTTGGTTGCGTTTCATTTGTTGGATTTGTGTTTGTAGCTATAGTGTCTAAATTGTTTCCACTCTCTGACAATCCCATTATCCAAGCTATTCAGAATGACAGGTACACTCTTGTTCCATGCTAATGTTTGTTTGCATATATCATTCTTGTTATATTGATATCCATCATGTTGATATCTGTTACGTGTATGTCATCTCATGATTTATATTTCATATAAAAACATTCTTCAGGTACTACTGCTTCTTGGCTCCACTGACTCTACCAGCTCTTCTGGTTGCTGTTTACTTTCATTGGCTTAGCATGAAGCTCTTCAAGCACGCATGATATATCACTGTTACTTTTTTTTTTTTTTTTTTGGTGTGGCATCATACTTAGTGTTATCTATCTTTTTTTTTTTTTAAAGTAACAGATTGTAACCAACCTTATTGATATAAAGGAAAGAAAATGTCAGATGAATTGGATGTTGCATTCTGATGAAAGTTTGGGGAGAGACAGCAGATTAGCTCGCAAGAGCTTACTGTTGTTGTCTGCGTCCACAACACCAACTTTCACAGTTTCAAGACATTCCAACATTCCCAAGAAATGTCTCATCTGATCCAGCTCTTGAAAAGAACCTCCACACTCAGAAATCTCTTGCATCTTCACTTGACATGTCCATAAACAACATAACTCCTCTTCCTCCTTGACAATCTTCCTCTGTTTCTAAGGGATGCAAGCGCATGCATCTCCACATCGATTTGTTACTCTGTGCACAAGACCCTGAAACCGGAGACACATGTATAATATTGGGCAACACTAACAACAAACAAAAAAAAGGTCTCGGTATAAGGTTGCTTAGATTAATTGAATTTTTATTTTATTAATTCTACCATCTAGTTAAAAGGAAATTCAAGACATAACAAATACTAGAAAAGAAAATGTCGCATGCATAAATTTACTGCTTGTCAATTCTCATGCGATAACTCTCCTAAACATAGTAATTTAACATTTCAATAACCAACTCTTTTCTTCCACTATATATTTTATGAGATACATTGATAGATACTTGGTCTAATTTAAGTTTTATTCAATTAGAGACTTATGACAACGGAATACACGGTGCAAAGAAAACATATCAAACGAAATAAATGTTATTGTGCCGCATGTAACATAAACTGTGAAGAACGTTCAACATCTCTTTTCAAAAAGAATGAAATAAAAATTACATTGCTACCAAAATAAAAAGTTTGAAACATTCAAATTACCCCAACCTTGTCAATTCAGATCTATAAGATCATAAACTCACATCTGCGATATTCTTTTCACCCTAATTTGTATCATTATCATGTATTGTATCGGATCTGAAAGAAGCATCGTCAGTCTGTCATTGAAACAACTCATAAATATAATGTTTAAGTCAATGTTAAGTATAGATATGAGGTGATTTCAACAATATCTTAGATTGTGATTGACAAACAAGGTAACCTATTAAACAAACAATTTTCACAGTTTTTAATACTAAATTAAATTGTATATTGTCATTTGGATTTTTTATTTTACTACATTTGTTATCCAAGTGAAAGAAAACTCAAAGACATAAATCTCTTTACAGATGTGGTGAACCATAACAAATTGGATCGGTCACTTGTATCCCATGCTTTGATTATTTGTATTTGTACCAATGCCCATAAATGGACTAAAGTCCACAAATCATAAACTTGAGCATCTTCTTTTTTACAACACATTCAATCTCGTTTTGTATTTAAGGATACAAGAAGGCTATTTCGATCCTCAAAATAAACATAATAACGAGGTTGAAAATTCTCCGACACATAAGTTGTCATTACTATTGACTTATTGCCAAAATTTTCATTAAAAAGGTCCCGCGGGAAAAAACCTATAACAGAAATAAACCGGTTGATCCCAAAACGACACACACACATGATCATCGGAGACAAAAACACACCCAAAATTATTTTCTTGTTCCGATGATCACGACCGTTCAATTATTTCTTACGACCGTAAAAATTTAACGTAAACGGAGCAGTGAAAAAAATCGGTGATCGTGAGATTCCCTCAAAAGTTAAAACAGAGAAGAAAAAAGAGATTTAACCTCACGCGCGAGCGTGAAACACACCGCCTGTAAAAAGGCTGTCTAAAAAGTTGGCATCAACACCACACGCGCTCTCCCTATCTCTCTGACACTGATTTAACAGTACCTGTAGATTTTTTTATCATAAAATCTAAAAATTATTTTATTTCTTAAACAATTTACACTTTTTTCCTAAAAACAAATATATTCTCCATCATTGAAAAAGGCAACTAAATTTTCTTTCTAAATTAAATCTTTTGCAATCTTAATAAATGTTAAATTCTTTTTTTTCATATAGAATTTAACTGATAAAATATGTGGCTTTCCATATAGGACAAAATGAGAAAAGAATATTCACTGTATTGCTTAGGTGTTAAATAAAATCGACAGCAAATGATTTGTTAATCACAGACACTTTATATATTTGACCTCACAATTGAATATTGTAATATAGATCCATTATTACTCGTCAAACCTACATTGTTCGTATAAGAAAAACAATCCAGAAATTACCAAACAGAGTCTGTATAAATAAAGCAAGAGCATCAAAAATTTCCGTAATAAATAAAATTATGGGGAATTACAGTTTCCTAGAAAGTTGAATAGAAATAAATAAAAAGAAGAACATTTCCCCAAGTGGTCTTTACCAGTAAGGAGAGAGCACCAACTGGAGCGATAAAGATAGGAGTGAGTAAGTGAGAGAGTGAGTGAGATTCAAAACCAAAAAGAAAAAAAAAAATCAAAACAGAAGCGAGCGAAGAGGACGGAGGGAGAGGATCTTCTTCCCTCTTTCTCTTATCTACTTTCTCTTCTAAATCTCTAATCTTTTGAAACCCTAAATCAAAGTTTTGTTTTTTTTTATCAACTGGGGAAGAAGAAAGGTGTAACCTTTATATAACCATGGATTCCGGTGACGCGACATCTTTGCTTTTGACGAAAATTCGAAGCTTGGAGCCAGATTATGCTCCTAAGATTATTGGGTATTTGCTTTTACATGATTTTGGTGATAGAGACTTGATGCATCTGGCTCGTGGACCTGAATCGATTTTGCAGTCGACTATTTCGAAAGTGAAGAGTCTCTTGGGGATTTTCTCCAACAACTCGCCTTCTTCTACTCCGACGTCTCCTTCTCCGTTGAATCCTATCTGTCGTCCTCCTCTTAACGGAAGAGGAAGCTCTCACTCCAATGGGTTTATGGATTTCCGTAGAAACTCTCCGTCTTCTCCTTCTTCTACCTCTCCTTGGTCATTCAACAACTGTATCAACGGTAATAATGGGAATAACCCCCACATTTCCCCTAAACACACTCCGATCTCGAAACCCTTTAGCTCTCACCAAAGCAATGGACTTTCTGCTACACATTCTGGTAGTGCTGACGCTGCTGGTGGTGCTGATTTACTTGATGATCAGCAGCTTAATGATTGCCTTTCGTTTCTCGACGATTCTTGTTCTAAAACCGAGGATCTTGTGGATCCTAGCATTCCTTTGGATTACTCTGTAGATGGTGATGGTGAAACCCATCTGCACAGGAGGAGTTTCTCTTGTGATGCGTCTTTTGTGTCCGGAGATGATGGATTTGGTGGTGGATGCAAACCATGTGTGTATTTTAGTAGAGGTTTGTGCAAGAATGGAGAAAGCTGCAAGTTTATCCACGGTGGATATCCGGATAATATGGATGGTAATGGCATTGTCGCTGACTCGCCTAGGAAAATGGAGAACTTTGTTAGGCAGCACGAGGAGATGATGAGGCTGAAATTGGCTTACCAGCAGCAGAGGTTGGCTTCTCAAATCCTGGGTCGGGCTCCCCAGTTGCCATACGAGAAAAGAATGGACTTTCTCTTGCAGCAGCATGCTCAAAGGTAAAATTGAATAGAACTAATCCCAGTCAGTGTGTTTCACTATAGTCGGAATTGGTCCTGATATAGCTTGAATAAATGTACCTAGAGATTTTTATGTATTGTCCTTATTCCTTTCTGTATATTGTCTTCCTTGTGTTGCATGCCGCTTTCTGTTTGCTACTATCTACTTGGCTCTTGGTTGTTTTGTCAGCAATTTTCCAGCTTTAGTTCCGTGGATGCAACTTTGTTTCTTGGACGGGCTGTATGATTGTTAGTTTCTATAAGTATTAATGCTTTCTCCTCGATGCAGAGATGGTGGACTGCCTTTTGGTGATGAAAGATTTTGGAGCAGCAGCCCAGGACGGCTTGAGAGGATGGAGCTGGCAATGCATTTAGGTGATCAGTCAAATTCGGCATCTAGACAGATTTACTTGACATTCCCAGCTGACAGCACGTTTAAGGATGAGGATGTTGCTACATATTTCAGGTATTACTGGACAACCATCTCTGTCTAACAAGTGCTCGTTCTTGTATATTTATATGGAAGAATTGGCAAATAAGTAGTATTGATTAATCAGTTGTTCTTTGGTTAATTGATGTCTGACAATTCATGGATGTGGCGTTTGAGAAAATAACATTATTGATTTGTTGTCTATGAAGCCTCTTTGGAACAGTCCAAGATGTGCGGATCCCATACCAACAGAAGCGTATGTTTGGCTTTGTTTCATTTGCTCATCCCGAGACAGTGAAAGTTGTACTAGCTAGAGGGAATCCCCATTTCATTTGCGACTCACGGGTTCTTGTCAAACCTTACAAAGAAAAAGGCAAAGTCTTGGACAAGTATGGTTTGTTTTTTGTTTTTTTTCTTCTCTTCAAATTTCTTTCTCGCTGTACTTCTTTGGGTTTCAATGTGTCATTGTAAATTAAATGATAATAGGAAGCAACAGCAACTGCTACAACAGCAGATTGAGCGAGGAAATTACTCCCCGTGCTCCAGTCCATCTGGGATTGATCCTAGAGAACAGTCTGATTTCCACCTTGGTTAGTATCCTTCTTTATTTATTTTGGAAGTCCAGTTTAGATTTCTTTTACTTTCTCCATTTTTCTGTTCAGTAACTTATTTTCGTTTATGTACTAGGTTCAAAGATGTTGTATGAGAGACGTGAGATGATGAGAAGGAAAATAGAGCAGGCTGATCTCCTGAGGGCTATTGAACTCGAAAGAAGACGTTTCATTAATTTACAGCTTCCTGAGTTCAAGAATAGTGTAACGCTGAATCATCACCGTAGCTTTTCTGTGGGGTCTCCTGGTTATTTTTCATCTGCCGGCAATCAAAGCCCTGATTTTCAATCTGAACTTAACGGTGCAGATGCTTTAAAAGGTTGGTGAACTGAACAATGCTATTTTTGAATGTAAAAGGGATAATATTCTTGCTGATCAACTGTTATTCCAGTCTCTTTAATGTTGTTACTTTGTGTTGTGGCAGTAACTGATGATACCTTGGAGCTGCATCCTTACCCAGTAGTCAACCCAATGAGTGTTAACAATAGCTACTCAAACGGTGCAAAAGAAGAGACTAACAAGAGTGAATTGCTTGATCCCGATTCTGGAAGCACCATTGAGCTTGTTCTTCCTAGTAACCTCTTCCCTTCTGCATCATCTACCGATGATCACAAAACCGATGATTCTGCTGAAACTAATGCAAAAGTTGGAGTCTCCTCTACTAATGAAAATGACCATGAACCACCAGTCACTACCAATAATCTGATGCAGTAGGCTATTTCACCTCATAAATGCCAAGGGTTAGTGTACTTTCTAATCTTGTCCCCATACGTCTTTCGAGTTATATATGGATAACAGCATTCCTTGTTTTGGACGCAGGTTTTTTCTTATGGATAAGATGAGGCTACCGAAGTGTATGTAATAAAGGTAAGCCATCTTATCAATATTGAAGCAGTAGGGAATGAGTTCATAGTGTTTGATGTTTGTGTCTTGTTCTTGGTTTTGTCTGTGTGCAGACAAAGTAAACAAGCATACACAAGGAAGTAGGATGATGTATATGTATAGCTAAGTTATATATATCTATATATATATGGAGAACAGAAAGAACGTAGGAGATATGATAATATGGTATGAAGATCGCAAGTTTCCTCAGGTGATACTATACTACTAACAAACGGATGCGTAAGACATACTTTAAAGACGATCTATTTTGGAACTTTCATTTCTTCTGCTTCTATCTGTTTGCTTCTAATATCGGTTGCTCATGTGATTGTTCCGGTTTATGTGGGTAACAAACCACAAGAGTCTCTGATGTAACAAAAGAATAGAGGGTTCTGTAACTTTATCATATTAAGCCGTTTCTTAAGTATCTAAGTATCTACGAGCCCTTCTATACAAGTCATAGCTTTAGACAAAATCTCATTCCTTTTTGGACTCTTGTTTTGTACATATGTGAACCATATCTTCCATGTTTAGTAGCATAGTATATAAATATAGTTAGTGTTATTTTCTCAAAAAAAAAGTATAGATAGTGTTCAAAGTTCTTAGCGATCTTCATAGTTAGTTTCTCATAGGCCTTGAACTATTTGGGCTTACCGTTTATGTTCACAAATAATAGTGATTTTTAAAAAAATAGTAATCATATAATTGGTGCTTACATATAAAAAAATGTTTGTGAAATATTAGAGTCCTAGACGATAAACACAAACCCAATAATATCTAGTAGCTAACCATCATTTTCGTCAGCGTTGAAATGAATAAAGTTTTAATAGATCTAACTAGTAGTAAGTAACTAGAGCAAAAAAAGTAAAACATTTCTAAATCTTGTTCACTTAAGAAAAAACTTCATTGGTTGTGTAGAAATTTGTTTATCCAACTAAACCAAACACATAACATGAACTATTATGGCATCAAATTACCTCCGACGGCCCATGATCCATTTTAGAACACATACATATGCATAAGTAACAAATATGTGAATGATATTAGATTATCATTTCATTACAGTGAGAGGAATGAACCATACATTGCAACTTTTGCAACTATAAAACAGAGGTCCCGTGTCCAATCCAATGAACAAATACCAAAAGATGTGTAAAGTAAAGTAAAATAAAGTTGAGATTTTGCATTAAAAAGGATTGTTCTTTTTGTTGAATCAGAAAAAATGTTGGTTTAGGTCTTTGAAACAAGTCTTTTGGAAGATGAAGAAAATGGAAGTAAGGACGGCGACATATTCAAAGCAATTATTTTTATTACTAATTTTTTAATTTTGCTTTCTTTCTTGTGTTCCGCAACAACAACAACAATGGACGATGACCCAATATCTCTCCTTGAATCCAGCCATTAATTTGAAAATTTCTTGATTTCTTCTCCTTTATCGATCCATCTCCTGAAAAGAGATTCAACATTTATCAATACCCTTGTTGATTCTATTGTATCTTCTTCAATATCCACTTTCCATTTCCGATTTCGACGACTTTCTATCTATCTCCCATGTCGCCGCCGACCTGACCTCTCTTACTTCTCTCCTTGAGGATTTTCGCTTTTGCCTCAATTTTTGAATCATAGAGGATCTACAATGAGCAAGTTCGGCGAATTGAATCCCGCCTTCTCTGGTGCGGGTCGAAGCAGCAGCAATAATAACCCTGACGCGAGTTTCAATTCTGCGCCTTTTCCACGGTCGTCTTCTGGTCTCTCTAAGCCTAGATTCTCTAAGGTGAGAAGGCAAGTAAAGTCTCAGAATTTGAAGCCCTCGGGGACTTCTGATTCCTTACCGGGTCAGAGTTTTAACCCGTTTCACTTCCGTGGATCTTTTTCCGGTGATCCAACTCCTAGTGAGATCGGATTTGGACGGAGCAGCAATGAGGGTTTTGTATTTGGTGGATCATCTCATGTTGATAAATTGCAATCTGATGAAAAAATTGGGATAAGAGTTATGGAAGAGATGGAAAGGTTGAAAATTGAGAGTGAAGGAAAGGCTTCAAGGCTTCCTGAAGATATGCAGAATTTGAATTCTAGCTTCAGTTTTGGTGTAAAGAAGGGAAGCAATAACTCCGTTTTTGCAACTGTGGAACTTCCAACTCTGTTAAGTAATAAACTGATTATTGATTCATCTTCGAGGAGTACAGGACACGTGATCCAGGAAAGTATGGAGAAGTTGAATATTTCGGAGAGGGGGACTGATCAGAAACAGAATAATAACGTCAAATCCAAAGTGTCTATGGATTATGTTGGGGAGAAGATACTATCTGATGATTTGAGTAGAAAGTTAAGTGTTGGAAGTATGACTACTGATGGGAATCATTCTGGAGATTCATTTCAGGGAAGTGTAAATGAGAAGAAAGTCCATGATTTTAACAGTTCATGTCCGATGAACTATAGTTTTGTAGGTACAGAGCCAAGTCAAAATCTGAATGCTAGAAATGTCCATGATGTGTCCTCTACAGTAAATACTTCAGATTTTAATTTTGTGAGTAATCAAGACAGTGTGAAGACAGGTTTTATGGAATTCAAGACCCCTAATTCGAAAGTAAACCCATTTTCTAGTTTGGACCAGAAATTGGGGTTCAATGCGAAGAAGGACAGTGTTGGGGCTACTACGAGAGCGAGAAGGAAAGGGGGTAAGCAGCCTGTGAAAGTGCAGCTAAATATTGGACGTGAGTTTGCTTTTGCAGAAAGTGCTATTCCAAATGGAAGCAATGAGGCTCCTGAGGCGTATTCACCGATGGATATTTCTCCATATGAGGAGACAGAAGTTTGTAGAGAATTTTCTGCTGATATACCACCTACTGCTCCAAATTATTTGTTTGATGCAGAGCTAGTTGCTGCAACCGAGAGGATGGAAATTAATGAGGGGGATGAAGTTAATAACTATCAAGCTGAAGAATTTAATACTGGGAATTGTGCTGATCATGAAGACCTTGCTGGAGATTCTATATCTGGAGCTGAAACTGAAAGTTTTAAATCAGCAGCCGAAGAGATGGAAACTAGTAGTGAAACTTTTGCTACAGCTTCAGAAAGTGAGGTTACTTCACGATATAAGTCTGATAGGAAAGAAAATGATGACCATTCCCTTTCTAATACAGATGCTGCTAGCTCCAGCTTTACCTTTTCTGCTTCATCATTTTCGGGAGTGCAGGGGCCACTATCAACTTCGAAGCGTATCAATAGGAAGAAAAACCCGATTAAACTTGGGCAGGATCCATATATCCTAATTCCAAATGCTACACTACCATTAAAATCTTCACAACATTCTCCGTTAACTGGTGTGCAGTCACATTTTTCCACAGGGAAACCCAGTGAAAGGGATCCGCTTACTCGTCTACACAAGCCTATTAATAATTCTGTGATGGAAAAAGCACGAATCGAAAAAGATGTGTCTAATGCAGCGCAAGAAGCATGTGAAAAGTGGCGATTAAGGTTGTTTACAAGTCTGCTATTTCTATGCATTTAAATTCTTCTACTTATTGTTCTTGTAGTCTTCTGAGTGTCTAGTTGTTATTGTTGCTTCATTAGTTTCTGTCTTAATATTTAATTTACCTTTTCTTGAATGCCTTTTCTCCAGAGGAAACAATGCTTATAAAATTGGAGATCTTTCCAGAGCTGAGGAATCTTACACTCAAGGGATTGATTCAGTGCCTAGAATCGAAACTTCTAGAAACTGTCTCAGGGCATTAATGCTTTGCTATAGCAACCGTGCTGCAACACGCATGGCCCTTGGAAGAATGAGAGAAGCAATAGCAGATTGTACGATGGCTTCTTCAATAGACTCCAACTTCCTTAAAGTTCAAGTCAGAGCTGCAAAGTAAATATCGACCTTCCTTAAAACTTCTTATATTTTCTATTGAGCCGTGCCAAAAAGTCTTATTAGTGACTTTTAGTTTTGATACGAGAGCTTGAACTGAGAAATGAATGTATGTTATCTTTTCTCATTTATGCTCTAAGCTGGAGTTGTCCTGGATACCTTGCTAGTTCATGCTCTTTCTCAGCTAGCAATAAGTAATAATATCTTACCATTTTATGATGTCTTATTGACTGATTTTGGCTTTTTGTCTTGCTAGTTGTTACCTTTCACTTGGGGAGATTGAAGATGCATCCAGGTATTTCAAAAAATGCTTGCAATCAGGAAGTGACATCTGTGTGGACCGTAAAATTATTGTCGAGGCTTCTGAAGGTCTACAAAAGGCGCAGGTAGAGTTCTCTCTTCTTTTAAAGGGACACTGTTCTTTGTAAGCTCTTCTAGATTATGGATATTGTAGCACATGAGAACAGGACACATGTAGCACAGTTATTTTTCCCATAGCCTTATTCTGTGAATTGGATTTTGTATTATTATTAGTTGATTTAGGATTTAGACTGAACCGTGCTAATTGTATGGCTGATGTTTTCCGTTGAGATGTGTGGCGATAGAATTACTTTATGCTATACTGTTTTAGTTACTGCTTTCTATTTGATAGAGATTGACCATCTTTTCAGTCACTATGTACAGAATTTGATATATTTCCAGAATATCTCTTTACTATTATTCATACGAGTTACTATATTCTACATATTCTGAAGATTGACAATCACACGTTCTTCTTTTTGACCAATCAATAGTGTCTGTGTCTTGCAGAGAGTTTCTGAATGCATGCATGAAGCTGGCCGTCGTTTGCAACTTAGAACATTAACTGATGCTGAAAAAGCTTTGGAAATATTGGAAGATTCTCTTTTGATAAGTACATACTCTGAAAAGTTACTCACTATGAAGGGAGAGGCGCTCTTGATGGTATGAAAGTGTAATTTTAAACCTTCTGATAACTTCTTACTGGAACAGATCAAGAAACCTCTTTTTTTTTTATGACAGCTTGAGAAGTATGACGCAGCAATAAAGCTTTGTGAGCAGACAGTTGATTTGGCTGGAAAGAATTCTCCTCCAGATTCTCATGACACTCCCAAGGACATAAACTTTAGAATTTGGCAGTGTCATCTCATGCTTAAATCAAGTTTCTATATGGGAAAGCTTGAGGAGGCGATTGCGTCTCTAGAGAAGCAAGAACAACTACTATCTGCTACAAAAAGGTGATTTAGATTACAACTTCTACGTTTCTTTTTGTCAGATGAGCTGAAATCTGACAGGTCTCGTTTGTCTGTTACTTACTCAATACAGAGAAGGAAACAAAACTCTTGAATCCTCCATTCCGTTGGCTGCTACTATACGTGAGTTGTTGCGCCTTAAGGTATTGCCTTCTTCTTCGATGTCTATTGCTCTGAACCTACACCTCCTTTTCAGAATCCAACTGCCTGTGAATTACATGTACTACTAAAGTGATTATAAAATAGTACGAAAAAAAGAGTACACATTAGTTGTGCTGTCTACTCATTTTTCGTGCCGTTTATTATGTTCCTACCAAATCACAGGCGGCAGGGAATGAAGCCTTTCAGTCTGGACGACACACTGAAGCAGTTGAACATTACACAGCAGCCCTGGCTTGCAATGTGGAATCACGTCCTTTTACAGCTGTGTGTTTCTGTAATCGTGCAGCTGCATATAAGGCTCTTGGTCAATTTTCTGACGCTATTGCAGACTGCAGCCTTGCTATTGCTCTTGACCAAAATTACTCAAAGGTTTTAATCCTAACATATCACTTTTGGTTTCATTTGTTTTCTGGTTTCCACGGAAATACGGAATGTAGTTGAAAGGTTTCAACGTTTTGATATAAAACTGGATTGTGATCGTTGGGTAATAACTTCTCTTAAAAGTAAATAGGTTGCTGTCCAGCTGTATATCAGTGTTTCTGTTTACGTTTCAAATGCATAAGCTACAACATTAAGGATGTGGCAGCAATTCTCGTATGATTCAAGGCTACTTTTCTGTCTGATTGGCTGAAAAAGTACTCTATTGTGTCACTTAATTTCTTTCTTTCTTTATTCTCAGGCTATTTCTAGACGGGCCACGTTGTTCGAGATGATTAGGGATTATGGGCAGGCAGCAAGTGATATGGAGAGATATGTTAATATTCTAACCAAGCAAATGGAAGAGAAGACCTCTGGAACCCTTGACAGATCTACTAGTATGTCCAATGACATAAGACAAGCTCGTATACGACTTTCTGAACTGGAAGAGAAATCAAGGAAAGAAAATTCATTGGATATGTACCTCGTCTTGTAAGTAGACTATCCTGCTACGTTAATTTTATTCCACTAATGCCTGCGTTATGTTCTCTAGTTCTTACATGAATTGAAACATTCCCCAAAGCATGCCGAATTCCCATTTCCTTAGAAAAGACCTAGGTTTAGACTGCACATATCTGTTGTGGTGTTGTTCCTTTGTGATTCTGATTTTTGCGGGTGAAACTGTTTTTTTCATGGAAACTTGGGTGACTTTGAGGAAGAACCTTGTGGCATGGATGTGATTATTGTGTCAAAGCTTGCTAACCAGAATGGGACTTACTTACTTTGTGGCAGGGGTGTTGTACCATCATGCTCGGCTTCAGATATCAGAAAGGCATATAGGAAGGCCGCACTCAAACATCATCCCGACAAGGTATTTAATAGAAACTGTCATCTTTGCATGCTTGTGGATTCACCTAGAACAATTTAAATTCAGAAAGCAAAGAGCTACAGACGATAATAAGTTACATAAATTCATTTTATCTTGTTTTCACTATTGGAAGGCTGGTCAGTCTTTGACAAGAAACGAGACTAAAGATGAGAGGTTATGGAAGGAGATAGGGGAAGAAGTGCGCAAAGATACCGATAAATTATTTAAAATGATTGGGGAAGCGTATGCTGTGCTTTCAGACCCTGCAAAGGTAAAAATATCTTCACCGATAACAATCCTCAGCTCTGTTTTTGTTTTCTCTTGAGAGAATATTTCCTATTTTCAATGGACCAAGAAAGATGATAAAAGTTTTCTGTGAATATGACATTTGTTTTTCTTCTCAAGGATTTATGCACGCACCCCTAGAGTGTCCTATAGTATATTTATTTTTTTATGTTGTGGTGCTTTTGCAGCGTTCTCAGTATGATCTTGAAGAAGAGATGCATAATTCGCAAAAGAGACGTGATGGAAGCAGCACATCTGGAGCAGACACAGATAATTATCCTTTCCACAGCAGTAGAAGAAACTGGAGGGAAGGATGGAGTTCACGTAAAGACCCATCAACTCCGAGGTGGTTTGATCCAAACCGATCAAACAGATACCCGTAACTGTAATCATCTCGAAGGTATCGTTTACCAAATTCCTCAGCAGTAAAGTTGATTCCTCCTGCAAATACACAGGCCGGTAAGGCACTGATAGTATTATCTTCATGGAAGAAGATACACATTACACGATTGAGATGCCGGAAATCTACGCAAGTAATGGAGAAAAGGAAGAATTCTCTCTATTGTATACTCGTTTTGTTCATGAGGTAGAGACTTCATTGTTCCCCATGTGAAGAAACATTGTACAGGGTCACAGGGAACGTAGAGTGGGCGATTGAAGGAGACATACATATAAAGTTATGTTTTTTTTGTTATGTTCTTTGGGTCGTGAAGAAAGACAATGTGTGGTCTCTCTTGTTTTAACCCTTTTGATTGTAGATTGTCTCAATTCATTGATTTCTGCAAAAGAGTCATTAAGCTATTTGATTTTGCATTTATGAAAAATATATGTTGTTTGAATGTTTGTAGAAATTTCATTAATTTATTTATTTAGGCAGTTACAGAGTGAAGGAAGAATTACTAATGATTAATTTATTTTAATAGTTTTATTGAAAACGATTTGTGATGAATCTGATGATATGGAAGAATCACTGAAAGCGATGAAAACTGTTCTCTGTGAAAGAGGGTTACTATAAAACCCTTTATAATCCGGAGACTGAAGATATATTTTGTTTGGTCTAAAATGTTGTTTTAAGAAGCTTTAATTTCTTTTGTACTATATAAAAATATTGGAGTCGAATAATATCAGGTCGGTTCTAGTTTGTGCTAATTAATGTTGTTAATATGTTCATATTATTACTAATTTTTTTTTTTTGAATTCTCTTGACGAAATATAACTAATGTAAAAGTATTCCAAATTTTAGAATAAAATACGGAGACAAATGAAACAATAATTTCAAACCAAATTCGAAAAGGAAAAATCAAATTAGAAGTCTGAGATAAGAAAGATAAGACTTTTGTTTTTTTTGTCAACAGAAAGATAAGACTTTCTTTAGTGGAATTTCAAATTTTCTAACCAAGACATAAATGATTTTAAACTTAAATAGTTGGCAGCTCAACCAAACGACTGCTTTCGTGGGGTTTGCTGGAATTTGGGATTTAGCCTTTTAGGAGGATTCATAAAAGTAATCTACACTTTTCAAGATTACCAGCTGGATCGTTCGTTAATCTACCATTTTGGGTAGTTGGAGTCAATCCCTCTTTTATTAGTAAAGGTTTTACTTATATTTTCTAAACGTTTTGAGTTTTGTTATAGAGAAACGCCTCATTTTTAGGTGATTAGATTCTTTAATATATATAGATAACGTGAATTGGTACCTTATTTATAAATGGTATAGTTAATTCTTTACTACTCCAATCCGTAATTTGATTAATGGTTGGTGTTGTAAGTATAGATATTTATATTCAACTTCCACCACATTTAAAAATGGGGACAAATGTGAACCTACAAAACCACTCAAACCCTACGCATATAAACTCAAAACCAATGTTTGAATCAACTAAAATATAGATGGAAAATGAACGACGATAGTATTTTGCTTTTAGACGCCACATTTTCTTTTTCTATCATTGTTAATAGAAGCTGATCGTATATATCAACGTCACATTAAATGTAATTTTACTTTTTGTGAGGATAAATACTAATACTTTTCCATGCCCACTTGTATTCTAGTTTTGTTGTCGTTGAACCACTTACAAACTCAACGTTATAAATACCATTGGAACACATGAGAGAAGAAAGTACATAAGAGGGAAAAGGAAAATGACTTATGGGGAGGAGGAGCCGGTTAGCCCGATGGCGCGTGTATTCCAATCGCCGGGCATAGACTTATGTGCCGTGACCATCATGGGTTTCAAAACAAAGATTAATCCCGACGTTGTTCTTGATGCCTTGAAGCAAAATGTCTCCAAGCATCCTCGTTTCTCCAGCATACTGGTACAGTACTTAAAACAAATATACACACATATTCTTACTTCTTACACATATAGTTGTTTTTCACACCGGATTTAAGTTTTACTTTCTATAGAACAAAATTTTGAATATTATTAATCATATAAATATCAGCCTTTTTAAATATATATGTTTTTTATAGACATAAGAACTGTACTTATGTCTTATTTGTGATTTGACGTAGTGTTTGGTTTCCATTTGTCTTGACTTCACAGTCTGATAATGGTGCAAAATGGATCGAGACCGAAGTTAATGTAGAAGATCATGTAATTGTACCATACATAGACGCGGAAGAGATAGGTGAAGGTGGACAAAGCTTCATCGATGATTATATGTCACGTCTCACGATGATTCCTCTTGATAGATCAAGACCCTTGTGGGACATTCACATCCTTAACGTCAAAACCTCAGAGGCTGAAGCAGTCGGTTTTATAAGATCTCACCATTCGTTGGGAGATGGAATGTCTTTGATTTCCCTCATGCTCGCATGTACCCATAAAACATCAGACCCAGACATGTTTTCAAATGCTATTCCATCCATGAAACGGAGAGCCACAATGTCGCACAGCCTTAAAACCAAAGGCTGGTTCTTGAGGTCGATATTCACCATTGGTTCTACAATGAGACTGCTTTGGAATACAACTATAGATATGTTGTTGCTTTTGGCGACGGTGTTGTTTTTGAAAGATACAAAAACGCCACTAAAAGCTGGGGCAGATGTCAGGAGCAATCCAAAGAGATTTTATCATCGAATTATCTCTTTAGATGACATTAAACTTATCAAGAACGCTATGAACATGGTACGTTGTCATTTATATGTCCATAACTAACTTGAGTTTTTTTTTTTTTTAATGGATCTTTCCTTTCTCTTGTGCTTGCATCTAGACTATCAACGATGTTCTGTTCGGAATTACACAAGCATCTCTTTCTCACTATTTGAACCGACAGTATGGTAAACAATAAATTCAATATCTATGATGTTTTCTTAAAGCTAATAAAAGTCAACTTATACTAATACAGTGAAAAGAAATTGCATGTTGGATCTATTTTTCAATGTTTTCACACGTACATTTTGTTTCTTGACAAACAAGGCACGAAGAAGGAGGAGGATGGAGCGTTGACATCGTATCGAAACAATCTTCCTGATGGAATACGATTTCGTGTAGCTTGTACAGTAAATCTTAGGTCAGACATTGGCTTCAAGGTTAGAGACATACACCTCAAATATAAATCTCAACTCTTTAACAAATTGTCGAGCAAAAATATGTAATTCTTTCTTTTTTGTATAAAGCCTTTGGCAGATATGATGGTCAAGGATTCAAAATGCAGATGGGGAAACTACTTCAGCTTTATTTTCTTGCCGTTCACCATCGGTTTACAAACCGATCCATTGGTTTATTTAAAAATGTCAAAATCCATGATGGCTCGAAAGAAGCACTCTTATCACGCGGCTCTAGTGTATTTTATCATCAAAATCGTCCTAAAAGTGTTTGGCGCCAAGGTAAAGAAATTGACATTTGTTTGCAAATTTATGGACAATATTATACTAACACACTCTTTAATTTTGTCATTTATAGGCGGCAGCAGAATTATTTGATCGACCGGTGAGGAACACAACGACATGTGTTTCAAACGTCATTGGCCCCATGGAAGAAATCAGTTTCCGTGGCCATCCTGTCTCTTACATCGCTCCAAGTTCTTACGGACACTCACATGTACGTAGTTCATTTTTTTATGCGCAACTAAATTTACATGATAAGCCTTTTTTGTGTGTAAATTTTTTAGTGTTTTTGTGTTTGATAGGCATTGTTGATACATTTAATGAGTTACGCGGATAAAATGATAATTTCGTTGGCGTATGATCCTACCGTCATATCAGACCCTCACAAGATTTGTGATGATATGGAAGAATCACTGAAAGCAATGAAAGCTTCTCTCTGTGAAAGAGGTTTACTCTAAGACGCATGAGCCATATTAACTGTAATCCTTAAGACTGTGTATATGTTTTTGTTTGGTAAAAAATGTTGTGTTTTAGCAGTTTTCAATGCTTTTGTAGTATCTATAAATATTGGAGTCAGAAAAAAATGTAATAAGAGTCGGTCCACTGTGTTGGAAATTAGTAGGTACGTATTGTCAAATATTTTAGAATATTAAGAGATCTCATTTTTCGTAGTCCTAATTAATAAGAAAGCGTCATTCAATGATGTGACTTGTGAATTTTGTTTCTTTGATCAGCAACCCCACCTGTTATAACTTAAATTTACAATGAAAAATTGAAAATTCTTAGGTGATCACTAAAGTAAAGGTGCATATATAACCACCGATATCGCCCAACCAATTTTCCAACGATACAAATATAACCAACACTTCTCTCAGGTTTCGATCAACATGCAATTAAGAATTAACAAAAATGTGAAAGATATAGTATCAGGCTTATCACAAAGGTAACGAGGGGTTTTAGCTAATGGGTCAAGACCAAGCCCAATAGGCCCATTCAGGCATGACCTAACTAATTCTCCTCGTCACTGTGTTTAGCTCAACTCCGCAAAAACCTCTCTTTCTCTCTCTCTCCGACGATGGCTTCCGGTGACCAGAGCAAGAAGAGAAAACAGCATTATCGCCCTCAAAACGTAATCTTTCACACACTAAGTCTATCTGTGGATTAGCTGCTAACTATTCTCATGTGTTTAATTTTCTTCGTCTAATTTGTTGTTAGCAGAGACCAGTGAAGAAGAAGGGATCTTACCCTTTGAAGCCAGGTGTTCAAGGTTTTTTCATCTCTTGCGATGGCGGACGCGAATTCCAAGCTGCTCAGGAAGCTATTAACGTCATTGATTCCGTAAAGTTTCTCTCTTTTTTTTGTTGAAATTGATTTCATCTCCCAACTAGTTCATATTTTACCTAGTGTCACTGCTCTTCCATAAATTGATTTCCTGTACACGTTTCAGATTATCTTCAACAACTGAACTTAGCCCTTTTAATTTCTGGTCGAATTGCGTTTTAGGTTTCCTAGTAATATACTTTCTCTGTTAGCTTTGTCGAGTTTGGAAGTTTGTGTGTTTATTGCAAATTAATCTAATCTGAACAATGTTGTTATGTGGTCTGCTTTCTCGACATCACTAGGCACAGTGCCAATGTTAGATTTCTCAAGAGCTTTGTAATGTTTGAGCAGCTCTTATAATCTTTTGAGTGTTCTTAAATGTAATCTCTTTTGTTCTTTTTTACAGTTTTTCGAGGAGCTAATACAAGGGACTGACTCGAAAGTGAATCCTGGTTTGTTTGGTAATCCAATAAACAAAAAAGTTACATTTTCGTATAGCGAGGATGAGGATGAGGAGGAAGATGAGAGTAATAATGGCGAGGAAGAGGAAAACAAAGGAGATGGGGATAAGGCAGTAGTGAGTGAAGGCGGTAATGATCTAGTGAATGAGAAAGAAATAGCTAGTGAAGGAGTTAATGATCAAGTGAATGAGAAAGAAATAGCAAGTGAAGGGTCATGTGAAGTCAAACAATTGGCAGAAAATGAGACTGTAAAAGAGGAAGAAGATAAAGGGAATCAGAAGAATGGTGGAGATGAACCTCCTAGAAAGAAGACGTGTACGGAAGAAGCAAATCCTTTAGCAAAAGTAAACGAAAATGCAGAGAAGTCTATTGATAAGTTGATTGAAGCTGAACTAAAAGAACTTGGAGACAAGAGTAAGGTAAGCTAAGCTATTATATATGGGTGAATGACAGGAGCTCTCCTGAAAAACTTCTTGAAGTCTTATGTTTTTATATCTTTGCGGATCATAAGAGTCTTGTTGTCCATTTTTGACAGAGACGGTTCATGAAGTTAGATCCGGGTTGCAACGGTCTGGTCTTCATCCAAATGAAAAAGAGAGATGGTGACCCAAGTCCCAAAGAAATTGTACAGCATGCTATGACTTCTGCTGCTGCAACAAAAAAGCATATGTCAAGGTTTGATCCTTTTCACTAAACTTCATCATACCAAGATTTTTATAACTATTATGGCTTTATCGGGTTTTCTTTAATATATCTTCTGTTACTTAGGTTCATCCTAAGACTTCTACCAATTGAAGTGTCGTGTTACCCTTCAGAGGAAGAAATTTCAAGAGCCATCAAGCCGCTTGTAGAACAGTACTTCCCCATTGAGACCGAAAATCCCCGGAAAGTAAGAATACTTAAAGATCAAGTTGTGTATCCCTTCCTAGATTCCAAAATGTTAACCTCTCTTAATATTCCTGCAGTTTGCTGTGTTGTATGGAGCGCGTGCTAACACAGGGCTTGATAGGATGAAAATAATAAACACGATCGCCAAATCTATTCCTGCCCCTCACAAAGTTGATTTGAGCAATCCGGAGATGACGATCGTGGTGGAAATTATTAAGGTAAACAAGGAGAAAATTTATGTTTTGCTTCATCAGATTTGGTCGGTTATAAACTCAATACGGGTTTCGTGTTGCAATTTACAGACAGTGTGCTTAATTGGAGTGGTAGAGAAGTACAAGGAGCTAGCAAAGTACAACCTCAGGCAGCTCACGTCGACCAATTGACACATCTTCTTTTATCTTTAACTATGTTTCGTTTCTTAAGACTGAAGATGCTTTTGTGTTTAGTGTTACAGAGTTTCTGGCTTAACTTATTAAAATGGCTGAAGTTGCCCTTTATACTCTCTTTGGTCTGATCAATAAAGTTTTTTCTTTGATAAAGTTTGTTTGATTGTTGAGCGTAAAACATGTTGGTACAATGGGATCACTTAGATTTGATTTTGTCGAATGGTGGTGGTTCAATCAATCAAAATTACAGGTTTAGGAAATGGATTCGATATGTCTACATCATTTCCCCTTTTGCCTATATAAATAGAGGACACATTAGCAAATCCATTTTACGAAAAAAAAATCAAGTCAAGAGAAGTTGAGAGAACTTTCAAAGTTATCCGATTGATCTCAAGGACATTACCAAGACAAAAGAGAGAAATTGGTCAATATGGTAATATGCTGAGCATTTGGATCCACCATTGTACACTAATGAGAGCAAAAGTAGTTAGCCTTTGTGAAGAAGAGAGAAGGGTAACATGACTATATGAGAGCTAACAAGACCACTACCAATGGATTTTGATAGAAAATGGATTCAACATATTCTTTACATATCTTCACTTGTTTACTGACGACTCCCACCATAATGAAAAGCAAAATTAAATCAGGTATAAATTAACTCTGCTTCTTAAATCCCCTTTTTGTTCACCTTTTTGTTCACTCTAAGTCTAAGTCAACCAATCCACTTTAGTACTACTCATCCAAGCTACCAGTCCCAACAAAGCCATACTAACTTCATGCTTCCACCAAAATGTACCCTCCTCTGTTTCTGCTTCTCCTTGATTCTCTACTCATACTCATCACCCATAATTGTATTGACATCTCAAAAAATTTACACCTTGCCCTGTCTGATTCTTCCAATTGTATCCCCACAGCCTAAGAATATTAGATCAGCCTCAAACAAATTCACAGCTTAGGATGCAACAGGTGATGTAGTAGATCTCATATGCGGACAGGTGGGAGAAGACTGTTTCCGACAGAGATGACACCGGAATCCAATCACCATACTTGAATTCTTTTCATTAAGCCCATAAGCATCTCCGTGGTACCATTCTACAGACATTACAAAACCAAAAAAAAAGCCTGAGCAATGAAAAGAAACCAACTCTTGCAATGTGAACCAAAAGAAGCTCAGAAAATGGATTACCTCCACATAATTCGCAAGAAATGAAAGTTGATCCAGATTTAGATTCAATTGAGCCACATAAGTGACACTTAGGTTGATCATGATCAGAATCAGAGTTCTCCAAGGGAACATAATATCTCTCTCTGTGGAACTGATGGACCCGTTCATTGCCAGCCTTTCGGGACAAAAGGAGGCCATTTAACCAATAGTTCAAGCACCTATCTGTTCTCGCCTTTCTAATGGAGATCTCTTGTTTTACTTTCTTAGGTCTACCTCTGCCTCTTTTGGTTTCCAGTTTCCGTTTCTTACTCCCTTCAGGGACTTTACTTTCATCCTGCAGCCGAATAACATGCTTCAATTGCCTGCCAGAACGTCGCAATGGTTTGCTTGCAACAACCTTTTTATGATTCTTTAACCTTATGGCAATTCTCTCTGCCATTGAAGTCTTAGTCTTCTTTAACCGAGGTGATTTGCGAGCAGCTATGACTTTTTTACGCTTTTGCGTCTGAACTCCAATTTTTTTCCGGAAACTCCCAGGGGGCCGCCCTCTTTTTCGTACGGTGGGTTGTTCTTTTGATAGCACTTCACTTTTGCATGGAACACATATGTACATGCCTTCCTTCTCTCCCCTCCTGATATGCTTTTTGTGAAATACTCCTGAAGTTTTTAAAAATAAAATCAATAATAATTCTATGAAAGATCATGTTAGCGAGTCTCCACTTGGTTGGGAATGAGTCTAACTAGTGCTTACAATTCTAAGGGCACCCTCACCCTCAAGTTACCTTTTGGAGCAAACTTTTATTGTCTAAACTCTAAAGTGGGTCACATTAGTAAGTAAACTGGATTGCCCTTGGGATAACTGGTTTACCAGCTGTACCGCAGGTCAATACGTCGAAAATGTTTTAGTTCTTCTTGTGCACAAAAAGTGAAGAAATACTTATTCAACCATCAATTCATGAAAATGATAAAAAGAATATTTTTTAACTTGTTTTTCCAGTAGGAGGTTCGTTTATTTTATGTTCAATAAGTAATGAAACTCATCATAATTTTATATATACCAAATAATTACTGAACCGGTGACAAGCTATCCTAGACGGGATTTTGTTCCAGGTTGGATCAGGCAGGTCGGGTTTTAATACTGGTTCCACCTATAGGCCTTGTGGGAGTTTGGTTTGTGGTAAAGTATAAGCTAGGTCAGATCACTTACACAGGCATAGGTTTTGGGAAAAACAAAATCTTTAACAAAAGTAACAGGAAAAGAAACGCACCTTTGCAGATGTGGCAGCTTGCAGCTTCACTGTCATCAAAGAAAAACAGATACCATAAAATATAGTTAAAGATCATTACTCTGATATGTTATATAGGTCAAATGTCATGCTATTAGAAGCTAAGCAGAGTCCAACTGACAATAAAGGTTACTCAATATAGGATTGATGTTCTGATCAAGACAAGGACTTTTGAAGGTAAGAAGGGTTGTGATAGGTACATACCTCAAAGGCACAACTTTCTTACATTGCTCACACAAGGAGGATTCAGATCTTTCTGCCCTTTCAAATAGGTATGAGAATCCTTTTCCCTCTGAGGACCTTTTCCGTAATTTTCCTATCTCAGAGTGTCTGAAAGAGCCTCCTGGCTTGCTAGTTTTCCGTACAGCTTTTTTCTCTTCAAATCCTTTCACAAGATGTAAAGGCACATGTGATTCATTCAGCCAGAACCTTTTTCTTCCACTCGAGGATTCTTCAACCATGCAACCATTCTTCGACACAACATCCGGAATATTTCTCCTCTTACCAAAGTCAAGGAGATATTTCACAGTCTCTTCCTCCGTGCACTTCCTACGGACAATTGCTTTTTTGAATAGCCTGGCAGATTTTCTGGATTCTTTGTCTAATGTAGGAAGAAGATGACTGTTTTCAATATCATCCCACTTTATGTAAGATTGGAGTGTCCTAATCTGTGATCACAGAATTGTTAGCTGATAATCATCCAACACTGAGAAGACTATAGAAGACAGTGTTACAAGACAACATATTCAGTGTACAAAAACTGCAAAAGTCAGTAAAAATCCAAGTAACAGTATATGAAATGGATGGCACACTAAAAAATTTAACGAAACTGACACCATCAATATTCATGCGTAGACGAAATGAAAACAAAAATTCGTGTCACGACCTGTATTACCCATATACCCTTCGAAACTTCAACATTGATACTTTCTCACTCATACCAACGAGACGAGAATTACATTCAGTTTGACAAAGTTTATATTACCTGCAAACCGAGCTGCTCTGAAGTCGTAGATGACTCCACCGCTGCTTCCCAGGCAACACGTCGGCTTCTCTTAGCAGACTCTGAATTCTCCGGATAAAATATTCCTGGAATATTCATACTTCCACCTGCATAGTGTAGAGTGCATCGAGAATGAAACAACTAAATGGAACTATGGAAGTGATGGGAACGATAATTATTAAAGACGGTAGAAGAACAAACGCGAAAGCAAGAACAAAAGAGAAAATGTAAACCTTGTCTAGCAGCCTTCGAGATTAAAGCGCGAGGTAAAACCTTCCAATTGAATAACCGTCGTGAAAGTTGCCCGCCTCTCCACCAGCACATGGTCAATCCACCATTTTTCTTTGCAGTAGGGTTAACCCCAGAATCCAACAATGTCCCCCTTCTTTTACCAATAGCAGTCTTTGACCATGATCGTGTCGAAGCAATTAGAATATGTATAGCTGAGCCCATCACTACGGCAGCATCGACATGGCTTAGCCACTCAAGTGAAAGTACACGATGATGCAAATTTGCCTCTAGCTGCCCAAAGGTAATTAACAAAATCTTTCATTAGGAAAAGAAAATTGATGCACCCCTAGGTTAGTCACTAATGCATTACACACAGAAAAGTGCTCAAGAGTTGATATTGAAAGACTTTCGAAGATAGTTAACTCGTAAGCAATTGGAGAACCAACAAAACATTCAACATTCCTGGCCACACTAAAAGGTGAACAGAAATTGATTAATGCAAGCTTTTCAAGTAGGAAGAAAACGAACCAAAGCTAAAGTTCTACACAGCAGAGGATCATAACGAAAAAATTTGAATATGACATTTTCGACATGGGCAAGTTAGTGTGGTTGTTCAGAGATTGAGCTTTTGCCAATACAATGATTCAACTCACAAAACAATTCCACATGCCATTGCAAAATGAATGTTTTAGGAGGAAGAAACTTGTGAAAAACTTACATCAACCAATAAATGTTTCAAGCTTGAGATATTTGATGCCTTCAGAATGTGTTCACGCCAAAAGCTGGAGTGCTGTGGATTCAACCATGGACCAACCAAAAGTCCTTGTAGTCGACTTTCCAAGGAAAGAATCTGGCATATGATGGCCAGAAGATGACTGTTCTTCTCAAAGGATTGAATGTTAGCTACTTCACTTTCCGAAAGACCTCGTAAAGCCCCGAGACTCATATTAAACAAACAATTTATCTCAGTACCGGCATCCTCAGAAGAATTTTTGCAGGAATGACACCATCCACAATTTTCTTTCCATGCATCTAGGTAGAGACTTTGGATGTTTCGCCATTGAAATTTGGTGGTTTTCATCAATATAGTCCTCACCTGGGTAGAAGCTATTTCTTCATCAGATCTCATATCATTGGTACGGATTGGTGACTTACGTATCATCTCTTCATAAACTGATCTAGTCATCTGAGCAAATATGTATTGGTTTCTGTAGCCTGTTTCAGTCTGCACATTTGGTTTAGTTCCTTTCCGTGTGTTTATTTTAGCCAAATTTTGGGAATTCATATTTGGCTCTTTCATGATATCCAACATGCTTGATGATGCTGGCTCATGAAGTCTCTGGACATCTGAACCATTTTGTACAGTTTCAGCAGATCCTTCAGAACTCATATTAAGGATATCTAGCGCAGTAGCTGAATCTGATATCTTCCGGCGAGTCCTAGGACCATGATTATGTGACCATCCATTGCTGGTTGCTTTGTTCAGCTTTTTTTTAGCACCAGATGTTGACTGTTTCTCTGAAGCTGGTAGAGGAGCCCCAAACCCATCAATCGAAGGAATCATTCCTTTGACTGACTTATCCATGCATACAGACATTTGGGAATTCAGACCGCTGATTGTCCTTACTGGCCTAACAGGGATATCCAAGTGTTTTCTAATTGCACTTACTACGCCAGCATAGAAACTACTGCATGACTTTAGCTGCTCCAGCACAAGGTTCACATCAGTCACATGATAGTAGTTCAATGAGCCTGTGCCATCTGTATCTATCCTGCAAATTCATAGTGGACGACATCAACCAACCTACTAAAATGTATAACAGTTCCTACAATCAACATATGAAAGAAGTTCGTAGAAATAAATGATAAGAATATTCCACATCTGTATACATGGAGGGATAGTAAGGGTTACCATGTGCATCTAAATAACGAGCAAAAAAGGCTTTTCACAGATTTAAACATGCAATTCAACTTATTGGAAAATTTGACGGGAAGGACGCATAGTTTCACAGTTTTATCATGTTATCTGTACATTTTAGTTAATTCTGTGTAATTTAGTTAATCCTCAGCTAGCTAAAATTAGGGGGTAATGTTTTTAAACCTAAAACCAACATGTATATCCAATGCTCGTCAGACTACTGATTTAGACAAATTTTTTGCTAATATTCATATAAACATTTGTTTGTTTACTATGAAAAAACAATTATAGTGATCCATATCCACAATTTTGATTCCATTGAGATCATGCATTAACCATTCTTAGCTATGAGAATCGAAGAAAGAAACTTACACCAATAAGTAGCCACAACTGCTGTAGTATTTTCGACCATGCGGATCAATCTCTATAAACTCTGCGCCTCGAATTTGCTTATCAGGCTTCAATCCTGGTGCACGCCGATCAAATGCACATTCAGGACAGTACCAGTCCCCCTCAGGCAAAAGGTGACTGGCAAGACCGACACACTTAGAATGATATGCAGCCGGACAACCATCACAGCACAGTAAGCTCCCATCCATTTTACAGAAACAGCAGTCGTCACTGTTCCGGTCAAATGAAGTATCAATGACCTCGTTATTTAAAGAAAAATCATCAGCCAGCTCCATCATAGTTCGCTTTCTACGTCGCACTTCTGTGTTCGTCTTCCTATCAAGTTCCATTTCAAACTCAGCTGCAAAAGATCTTTTATTAAGCTCTGCCCTCACGACTTCAGCATCTGTCATATCATCGCACAAACGACTAAGTATCTCAATTTTCAGATTCACGGGTTGTCTGAAATAATCGTTTCTGAAAAAGTTCAGCCGAGTAAGATCCAATCCAGGGTTGTCTTTGGACCCAGAACATAGTAGGTATTCAACCACAAAAAGGGGATATGTAACCACATCCAACGTATCCCAATCAAGACTCCTGCATTCAAGATACCACCAGCAAAGCATCAGAACCAAAACAGGAGAAGCTTTATATCCATAAAACAGCAGTAAAACTAAAGTACTAAAGAAAGAAAAATAAAAAGTATACCTCAGACAAGCAGACGCAGATAGGTCACCTTCAGCAGCGAGTTGTTTCAAATGTTTTCTTAATATTTGCAAGACAGAAACATGGATGCTATCAAATAATAGACTAGGAGACATGCACCTCAATGCTTCCACAAAATCCTTCAGCTCAAAAGGACTCAAAAACAGCAAAGTACTGAAGGACCTCAGACAAGAGTAAGCAGTAAAGACATCAAGTACAGGAAGACCGTCTAAATCCAAAATAGGGGAGGATGGAGGTAATTGTGGCTTTGGCGGGAGTGCAGAAATATTATCAGCTTTTCCATCAACAATCCAAGTTTTCTCCTCTGTCAGACTACTAATTGAAGGAGAAGGGGATACTTCCTCAACAAAGCAAGCTGTTACAGTACTACTGACAGGCGATCGAGCTAACCTTCTACGAGCGCTTCTTCTCAACTGAGGTTCACTCATGAATTTTGGATTGTCAGAAGCTTTTCTTCTTTTCCTCCTACCACTTGTATATTCACCTGAATTTCCCCTATCAGAGAGAGTCTCATCAACAGTCTTAGCATCATGATGAGGTAGATCAGGATCCTTCTCAACCCCATTAGAATTAAGATTCTTGAGATCTTGCGGTGAAACAATGTTCTGCTTCTGTATCTCCTCCAAAAGCTCAGCGCTGGACACTTCAGCAACATGAACTTCTTTATATTCCCCAGTCTCAATATTATCCTGGGCACCATTTCCGTCCTGCATGTTGATTTCTTGAACAATGTCATTTCCATTCATTTGACTGTACTCCTCATCCTTGCTGTTCTCTACATCAACCTCCACGTTCAAATCAAATCCTACCTCCCTCTTCTGCCCACTGAAATCACAGATAGCAGCATTGTCCAAATCACAGCTCGCATCCATGTTCAGATCAATATCCCACTTCCGTTTGTCACTACAATTTTCTTCATAATCGATATTTACATTAACCAAACCTAGATTTTCATTCGAATTCCAATCCAACCCAGTAGTCAAATCAAATCCAGTTTCCGATTCCGACACCGTCCTATTCAAATCCGTGACAGAGGAGTCCCATGTCCTACCTAGGGTTTCCACAGGACCACAATTCAAATCAACATTCCCTCTCAAATTCTCCTCACTAACTCCCGAATTCTCCGCAACTCCATCATTTAAATCGACATTTACCTCATTCAACCCAGAGCTCTCTCGCTTGATCTCAACCACCCTCGCAACACGAGACCGTTTCTTCGGCTTCCTACCAACTCTCTTCTTCTTCACTGGAACCGAATTCTCCTGAGATTTACCATCTCCCATCACGAGAGCAACAACCTCATCCAATTCCGAAATCTCCGTAACACCGTTCTCATAAACGATCTCGAAAAATCCAGACGAATCGCGAGATCGAACCGTCCCGGAGCAAAACCCAATCCCTTGGATCTCCTTCCTAACGACTTTACCAACCAGCTCCATTGCTACAAAAGCTTGCTCTCGCTTCACGATACAAGCGAATCAAAGAAAACCCATAGCCAAAGTCTCTCTGGATTGCAAAAAAAAAAGGAGAAGCGCTGGGTTTTCACTTTATTCTAGAAACGCTTGCAACGTGCAAGGAGAGAGAGACAAGGACAGAGATTCTCTCTCTTCTTAATTCTCGGAAGCAAAGAAAAAAAAGTAGAAAGAGAATTCTTCTTCTACAGAGAAACGAAACGTCTTAACGAATTCTCTCAGTGATGATGAGAAGAAACAAAGACGGGTTGGTCAATGTTAGGAAGAGAAGGCCATCTCTCTCTCTCTCTCTCCCCCCTCCCACACTACTCTTTTTTTTTCACCTTTTTTTCTTATTTATGGTCAAAGGATGTGTGATATGTATATTGTGATATGTTTGCCTGTTTTTTTACCTTATTTATATGAATTGGTACTCTAACTAACAAGTTACAACTATGTCATTACATGTGTGATTGATTTCTTGATGTACAGTTTATTATTTTCCAAGTATTCAAATAATTTAATTTATATAAATATATAAGTAAAATAAATAAAAATTGGTAAATATTATTAACTAAAATGTTAAATTTGTTGATATAATTTATGTTATAATTAATGGATATTTTATGTTAATATATGTGTTGTATAATTTCAAAATATTATTCTAAGAAACACATTTGTATACAACTACAATAAAGATTTGACACATGGAAATGTTGTCCTAATTTTGTTTTTTCATCTTATTCTCTTTTTAGAGGTACATTTGTGCTAGTTTGTTCATGTTTGTCAATATTCGATAAATACTCTCTTTGTTAGTTTCGAAAGTATATATATCCACCAATCTTACTCTCGAATGTCATTCTCTAACCAATCTGCAATTTCTCCTAACTAAAAATTCCTAGTGGAGATAAAGCATGACGGAATGAATGCATGATGGACAAATTAGTATAAAAACTCATGAAGATTTGATGTTTTTGTTTTTGCTAAAAGGTAAATATCATTAATATGAAATAGAGTTTGGATTTATATTTTGATTATCAATACAATTCCTAGTAAAAAAAAGGTTTGAGAAAGAGAAATTAATATAACATACAAAAATTTATAAATTAGATAACTAACCAAAAAAAAAAATTATATGATATTGTGAGTATAATATATATCAATACATTTTTATCCTTTTAAAAACCATCACTATTACCACTTTTGGCCACCACCACCTCCGGCCACCACCTTCGTCCACGACAACGTCCAGTCACCACCACCGTTCACCACCACGTCCGGCCACCATCACCTCCGGCCACTATTTCCGACCACCACAACCTTCGGCTACCACCACTTCCAGCCATAACCACCTCCGGCCACCACAAATTCCGGCCACTACCCTCGGCCACCATCATTCTCAATCACAACCACTTCCGGCCACCACCATCTCTGACCACCACCACCTCCGGCCACCACCGCGTCCAGTCACTATCACCTCCACCAAAACCAATTTGGTCAATAATTACCCTTTATAGTTAGTTACTACATTTTTAAAATTATAGTGTTAGTTTGTTAATTATTTTATCAAATGTTTGTTTTGCAATTCACTCTGTCAATTTTTTTTTTTTTTTTGTTAAACCAATATTATCTTTATAAAGAAAACATTAATATGATAATAAATTAATAACAATATCCACCTAAAATTCTAAATTAATTTAAAAAATCTCTAAATTTACGCAAAAATTTTATTGCCGTCAAATTTCTGGACTGGTCTTCGTCAAAGAAAAATAGCTGAGCACAAGGGGAGGATCATCGTCAAAGCCAACGAGAAGAATACTCTGAAATATCTTGAAGCTGCGACAGGAAAAATGGACGCGGCGATAGGGAAGGTTTTCGATTCCGTCTCAGACTTCTTCTCCGGCGCTGCTTCTGCTTCCGCCGATGAGTTTCCCTTGTGCGATTCCGACATCATCTCCGTAAGTTTTATGATTCACCACCTTTTATGTTCCTCAACTTGACACGCACAGGAACCTCGAATCACAAATTTCCAATTGTTTTAATATCTCCTTCATCGGATTTTGGATTCTCTTGCGTTGCTTGTCCTTGTAAAGAATTTTTTTGTGTTTGGCCTGAATTTTGGCATGCATACATAATTTTGTAAGGAATTGACATCGTTCTCAGGGATGTGAGAAAGAACTTGCAGAGGCTCAAGACGAAGGACGTAAGAAGGAATGCATTATGCGTCTTTCATGGGCTCTTGTTCATTCAAAGATGCCTTCGGATATTCAGCGTGGGATTGCAATGCTTGAAGGTAATAGCTTATGTTCACACTTTCTATGGAATCTTCAGCTGCCTATTGTTCTTCCAAAAGGTGGATGCTTTGATCCATATGACTGGTTTGATCTTAGCAAAGTGTTTTGCTTTGTTTTCGCAGCTTTGGTGGTTAATGATACAAGTGCAATGAAACTTAGGGAGAAGCTATATCTCCTTGCTCTTGGTTACTATCGAAGCGGTGACTTTTCAAGAAGCCGGGATTGTATAGAACGGTGTTTGGAGGTTTGATCATCTGTTCCATGGATAACTCCTGAATATCTTATTGTTGATGTATTCTACAATGCCTTCTTTTTCTTTCTGTGGTTTTAGGTTGAACCGGAGTCCGGACAGGCTCAGGCACTCAAAAAGGCTATAGAGGACCGTATTGTGAAAGGTACTATTGTGTCAACTGTCCACACATCGTCCATTAGAATCTTCAGCTGCTTTTTCTTAACTCTCTTTTGATTTTTGAAATCAGATGGTGTGATTGGCGTTGGAATTGCTGTTACTGCTGTAGGGGTTGTTGCTGGTATTGCTGCAGCCATATTACGCAGCTAAGGAGGAAAGAACCCATACATGTACATGTTTCCCTTATTTTCAGTGAGTCTGTTTAGTTTCTTTGTGTCCTTCAAAGAATGTCTTTATTAAGGAAAATTATGTAATTCCTGTTTTACTATGAAAAGCTAAACAACAGAACTGATTGAGGAAGCATCAAACAGAAAACTTTATTATTACTTCAGCGTTAAATATAGTTTTATTCCATACTAGAAAATTAGAAGAGATGCAACTGTTTTAAGGTGTTAAGTTGAGGATGAACTCTAAAGTTGTTTTCCATGTCCTAGCAAAGCTAGAAGAAAGGCCTTGTAGTCCCCTGATGTCTCTTTTGCTATAGCTTGATCGAGACTCACATTGTTCCTCTTAAAGTACAGCCCAGTTATATTCGTCAGGTCCTTTTCTGCTCGTGTGACAATCACACGGTTCAGAGCATCTTCATCAGTCCCCACCGTGTTGATTGAATTGCGCAAAACCTACGTGCATTAGGGATTAACCATATGAATACCAGTTAGTTTTATTGGGATAATTTAGAGAACACATCTAAACAATATTGTTGCATCCTACCTTTGCATAATACCGGGTAGGGTTTTTGATGCACCTGATGGCTGCACGTAGTGCACTCAGGTACTCATTTGTAGGGTGATTGAGGAGATCCTGGTCATCAAATGTTTCATTAAGGACAGCAAAAAGAACATTGTCATGAAGAAAAACTGGTATGACTGCTGTATTGTTGTCTAGAAATTTCCAATTGATTGCTTTGTCACAGATCAGTTATAACATAACTTGATGTTCATTTTTTTGTTTGTATACCTTAGTGATCGATGTGCCATATATATCCTTGTAGCGGTTGAAGATTGCGCTAAGCTGCATGCTGCTCCTTGTACTTAACACCCTGATCGTTTCTTCGTGATCAACAGCCTTACCAAGGATTTCATCATGAAGAATCGCAGCCTCTGATTGCGCCAGCATCTCATCAATTTCTTCTCCATCATATTTATAAGCAGACACCATTGCAACCAAGAGCTGTATATATCAAGAAACGCCCAAGCGTTGAAGATCAGTCAAAACTAGAAGAAACTATCTGGAAATTTAAAATTACTTACTCTCCTGATGTCGCCAATAGTACGGGAGGCCAAGTCTTCCTCAAGAGAATGCTTGTAGAGGCAACGGTAAGCACGTCTAGCAGCTAACATATCTTCAGGGGATCTCATGCAGGCAATTTCGACAAGAACCTTGTAGTCAGGAATAGGCTTTTGAAGAGCCAAGTTAGCCAAGAGAGCATCTCTCTCTGGAGGATCCAAGACCCACAAGCAAATAGCTCTCTGCAGGTAACAAATATATTTATCTTTTGTGGATTATTGAAATAGAGTAGAGTAGAGCACATGGAGGAGATATATAAAATCTAAACCTCAAAATTGCCAGAGAGCTCAGATTTGAGCTGGTGAATGAGATCCTCATGGTAAATCTCCTGGTAAGCTTGTCTTATGAGCTTCCTCTGGAACAAATTCCGGTGTCCTAAGATCGAGATGATGGCATTTTCATTGGTTCCCCATCCTAAAACGCCAAATAGAAATAAAGAAGAGGAGTAAAGGAGATAGCAAGAAACTTGATGAACCACATAAGTTTTGAAACACTAATCCAAAGAAAAGTAGAACCTTGACAAGCCGCCTTGATGTTTTCAGCGTCTTCGACAGGGGAGAAATGTGGAGGAGAAACAATGGTGGCCATTTTGTTTTTTCTGTTTCTGCGTAAGATATCTTTGACTCAGATTAATCACTTGTTGGATATTGCTTCCATTGCTTTGAGCACTCTTAATTTATAAGAGTTGGTAATGATGTTACAATGCTTTGAAGAGACCAGAAAATGTTTCAAACGGCTCATTGATTGTTTTTGCTCTATGTTAATCTGAAACTCTCTCTGTTAACGCCACCCCTTTATGTATATGACTTTGCCGTTATTTTTTCAGGAATTAAGTTTTCATAAGGAATATTATTGCATCCCATAACACAAAAGCTAACTGTAAACACGAACACAAATATTTTTGCCTTAGAAAAAAATTAACAAATTAACAGTTGATCAAATTCGTTAACCGGCCGGTTTAGGAAAAAAAAACTCGTATAAAATAAAATTAACAGCTCATCAGGAGGGAGCTCATAGTTGTGAAAAGTCCGCCATTGAAGACCGTCTCTCTTTTCTCCGTCTTTTTCTCCCTGCAGTTACCGGATTCCTCCGGCTAGATCTCTCCGTTCATCGCCGGTAAGTTGCTCCATATTACATTTTTCCTTTCCCGTGTGCGCGATTGGTCATCTATAGGTTCTAAATTTTGTTGCATTCGGCGGAGTAAACAGCGATTACCGGTGATGACTTAACTTAGAAGATTTACGCTAGTGTAGTATCATTGAAGAATCCAGAATCATACGCATCTCTTTCTGCTATTTATTGAATGTTTCATATATGATCTGTCAGACTTGATTCTTCAATTCTTTGAATTTTCCATTTTATCAGATGACAGAAGGAATCAGAGCAAGAGGACCCAGATCATCCTCTGTTAACTCTGTTCCTCTGATTCTTGACATTGAAGACTTTAAGGTGAGGTTTTCAGTTGCTTATGTTTTTTCACTTTTGAATCATAAGGGATATTGATTTTTTTTTTTTTGTCACTGACAGGGTGATTTTTCATTTGATGCATTATTTGGGAACCTGGTAAACGACCTCTTGCCGTCTTTCCTAGACGAAGAAGCAGATTCTGGGGATGGCCATGGCAACATTGCTGGAGTTGATGGTTTGACAAATGGGCATTTACGTGGACAGTCTGCTCCTTTGTCCTCTGCTCCTTTTTTTCCTGAAGTAGATGGTCTTTTGTCTCTGTTCAAAGATGCTTGCAAGGAGTTAGTTGATCTTCGGAAGCAGGTGAGTGTCTTGCGTCTACATCGATGACTAGCCCTTGTTTTATCTTTTCATCGTTCCGATATCTGAGGTTTTTGTTAATTATTTTGGAAGGTTGATGGAAGGCTCAATACACTAAAGAAGGAAGTTTCAACCCAAGATTCTAAACACCGGAAGACACTGACTGAGGTTGGCAGACTAATACTATTAGTTTGATTAAATTCCTTGGGTACATGGATCACTACCTGATGAATAACTGACACCCCGATCATTTCTTCAAATGGTAATTGAATTCTCTTTCTAGATAGAGAAGGGTGTGGACGGTCTGTTTGAGAGCTTTGCAAGGTTGGACGGTCGTATTTCAAGTGTTGGACAGACCGCTGCAAAAATAGGAGATCATTTGCAGGTAAAATTTACCTTGCTTATAACCAACTATCTGGTGGTCTATCCAATATTAACCCATGCTTCCTTTGTCAGAGTGCAGATGCTCAGCGGGAAACTGCTAGCCAGACGATAGATCTTATAAAGGTAAGTGTGCATCTATGTTGCAAGGTTGGTCACATATTTAGTTAGATGAATGCTTAAAGTAATCCTTGTTCAACAAATGCAGTACCTAATGGAGTTCAACGGCAGCCCAGGGGATCTTATGGAGCTTTCCGCTTTGTTTTCTGATGATAGCCGCGTAGCTGAGGCTGCTTCTATCGCTCAGAAATTACGTATGATGTGATAGCTTTATGTTACTTGAAATTTGTCTGGAGTGTTAGAACAACTTTTTATCTATCATTTGTTAACAACTAAGAATTTAACTCTCCAACAACGAAACTTTACTAAAACCAAAAAGAAACAATGAAAATTTACAGTTAAATTAGGCTGCAATTGATTTCCATGCTCTCCTTGTCGATATCAGGATCCTTTGCTGAGGAAGACATTGGAAGGCAAGGTGCGAGTGCAGCTGCAGGAAATGCTACCCCTGGCCGAGGACTGGAAGTTGCAGTTGCTAATCTTCAGGATTACTGTAATGGTAAACTAATTCGTTTATACTGTGTTTTCTGTATATTTACTGAAGAGGATTATTGTATGTTCAACTTTTTCTTTGTGACATTTGAGTATGATGCTGTAGAATTGGAGAACAGGCTTTTATCTCGTTTTGATGCTGCATCACAGCGGAGAGATTTATCAACCATGTCAGAATGCGCTAAGATTTTGTCACAGGTGAATGCTTTATTCTGCAGCATGCCCCTTTACAATTCAGTAGGAAAACCTGTTCTTTTATCTAAGATCCGAGCGAAGGCCTTCCTTACGTATCGAGTGATTACATCCTGGTTAATTCTACATAAAGCTGTCACAGAAGGAATGGATGTCTAGTTCTCCTCTTGTACATATGGTTCTTGATACTTAGTATTTTTTCTTCTTGATTTTCAGTTTAACAGGGGTACAAGTGCTATGCAACATTATGTGGCTACACGTCCAATGTTTATTGATGTGGAAGTCATGAATTCAGACATTAGGTTGGTTCTTGGTGACCATGGTTCTCAGCCTAGTCCTAGCAATGTTGCCCGTGGACTTTCTGCTTTATTCAAGGAAATTACAGGTTTGAAGGTCATTGATCTGGATGCAATACTTGAAACATGCTTCTATGCTGATTCATATATTTTGTTACTTCTTATGTGTAGACACCGTACGCAAAGAAGCAGCGACCATTACAGCTGTTTTCCCGACTCCAAATGAAGTTATGGCGATCTTAGTTCAGGTAACTGGCACCGATAATTTGGACACTGTAGTGTTAACCCGGCATATGGATAAGCTATACCAACTCTTCGTGTATTTTACGCAGAGAGTTCTGGAGCAGCGTGTCACAGGTATTCTAGACAAAATTTTGGCGAAGCCCTCTCTTATGAGTCCACCACCTGTGCAAGAAGGCGGACTGTTACTAGTGTGTAGATACCTCTTTATCTCTTTCTTTTGCTATCTTCGTAGTAGGATTGGTATAAGAAAGTTAACTCTTAATTTTTGTCTTTAGTACCTTAGAATGTTAGCAGTTGCATATGAGAGAACACAAGAACTTGCTAAAGACCTCCGAGCTGTTGGATGTGGTGACCTGGATGTTGAAGGTCGTTTTTTTTAATGATAGAAGTTTTGTTTTGTCATGCAAACTTTCGTTGGTGCTGACAACTCTATATTTTGACTGTGCAGATTTGACAGAGTCCTTGTTTTCCTCGCACAAGGATGAATACCCTGAGCATGAGCGGGCCTCCTTAAAACAACTATATCAAGCAAAGGTTTGATATGGTTATTTCAATTTTCTGATTGAAATTAGTTGTTATGTTGTTCATTAATGTGAAGTGCTTAGATTTGAGGTTTTCTCTACAGATGGAAGAATTGCGTGCTGAGAGTCAGCAAGTCTCAGAGTCATCTGGGACAATAGGACGCTCTAAGGGTGCTTCAATATCATCATCTCTGCAGCAGATATCAGTCACCGTTGTCACAGATTTTGTTCGATGGAATGAAGAAGCAATAACCAGATGCACATTGTTTTCATCTCAGGTTACTGAACTTAGCAATTTATGAGAAACTTTTCCAAAATAAGTTAGTTGCTGTGAATTTTGAGAAAAGATGTCGGAATAGGATATTGACAAAGAAATAATCTAAAATATTGATTTTGGCTGAATTATCTAACAGTAAGTAAACTTTAATATCTGGGATTGCATATCTGATATTTATAATTATTTTTTTGTGCAGCCAGCCACACTTGCAGCCAATGTTAAAGCTATATTTACTTGCCTGCTAGACCAGGTATGCTGTTCATGAGATTCTAGAGTCATTCATATTAATAGAGCTGATGCAATGATGAGTTCTTGCAGGTGAGCGTATACATAACTGAGGGACTTGAACGGGCAAGGGATAGCCTGTCTGAAGCTGCAGCATTGAGGGAGAGATTTGTTTTGGGCAGAAGAGTAGCTGCTGCAGCTGCTTCTGCTGTAATTCCTTCTCTTTTCTATTTCTCACTATTTGAAATGCTATTGTTATGTGGAGTTAATTATAGTTTCTTTGATTGTTTCTCAGGCAGAAGCTGCTGCTGCTGCTGGTGAAAGTAGCTTTAAATCCTTCATGGTTGCTGTGCAACGTTGCGGTAGCAGTGTTGCTATAGTTCAGCAGGCATGTTGGATTACTTTTATGGTTATCAGTTCGTTTCAATTATTTCATCTGAGAAGGCTTCTCCTACTCAACTATTAAAGTATTCAAATAGTTTGACCCAATCTTCTACAATGAAAATTCTATAATCATCTAATTTTCTTTTCCAGTATTTTGCAAATTCTATATCTCGGCTTCTCCTACCAGTGGATGGTGCACATGCTGCTTCATGTGAAGAAATGTCAACTGCTCTGTCCAAAGCAGAGGCAGCTGCTTATAAAGGACTTCAGCAGTGCATTGAAACTGTGATGGCTGAGGTTAGTTCTTTTTTGTGTACATTACAAACAGAGCCATGAGGTTCAACCCTGAACAGGTTTAGGAGTCATGCTTAATATTTTCTTTCCCCTCATTTTAAGGACTCTAATATGGTCTTTTTCAGGTTGATAGGCTACTTTCATCTGAGCAGAAGTCTACTGATTATAGATCAACTGATGATGGAATTGCTTCTGACCACCGTCCAACAAATGCCTGCATAAGGTTAAAGGCTTCACCTTTTTTTTTTTTTAGTTTGATAAGCCAGAAGTGCTTATCTGTAGTTATACTTAGTAGATTTCTGAACCATTTTACAAAATATCTATTGATCACGTCTCAACACTGTGCTATTCTTTTATCTGATTTTTTCTCTTGTTTAGGGTCGTGGCTTATCTTTCCCGGGTACTTGAGTCTGCTTTCACTGCCTTGGAAGGTCTTAATAAGCAAGCCTTCCTGACTGAACTGGTATGATTTCTTTCTCACCACAGATTTCGTTAAGCCTTTTGGTTACTATTTGATCTGTTCGAAGTATTTATTCGCCCTGGCCTTTGCTTTTTATTGCTTTGTCCAACGACGGATTAGAGAAGAAAAAGAAACATTCTAAGCTTAAGTTCCTGTGTGATAACTTCGACTTTTCCATATACTGCCATCTTTTTGCCTATGAAATGGCAGTCTTTAACAAATGAATGATCCAATTAAAAAGCAACTCAATCTTGTTTTCCACTACTGTGGTGACTTCAAAATAAATAGTTAAAAAAAATAATTTATAATTTATGCATCATATAGAGAAGGATGAGGATTTGAATTAAGTTTTCTTTATCATTTTCAGGGAAATAGGTTAGAAAAACTGCTACTAACACACTGGCAGAAGTTCACTTTCAATCCCAGGTATGATTTCAGCTCTTTGTATGTTTTCTCTTTTCCTTACTAAAATCGCATCTGCAGAATAACCGAAAATGAGATTCAGGGCCCTAATAAATCAAACATAGATAACCATTCCAAATTTGCTATCTCTGAGTTTTCACTCTGATCTGACATGAATGCAATGTTTGATTCGCACCTCTTGGTATAAATGTTTTGTCGGATCAAATCAAAGTCTTGACCACATTAAATAAAAGATCCATTGCAAAATTAGGTCTGAGTGAATAAACCTTGGTTCTGTTTTTATGATTACTAACACTTGGGTTGACAGTGGAGGACTGCGGCTGAAGCGTGACTTAAACGAGTATGTAGGATTTGTTAAAAGCTTCGGTGCTCCATCTGTGGATGAGAAATTTGAGCTTCTGGGAATGTAAATAACAATCTTGAGACTCTCTTGTCACTTTAATTCTTCTTCTTCTTATTATTATTTATTGTAATCACTTTTTGTGAGTGCAGAATAGCGAATGTTTTCATAGTTGCTCCAGATAGTCTGCCAACATTGTTCGAGGGAAGTCCAAGCATTCGCAAAGACGCACAAAGGTAAGAATAGAAAGAGATTATAAAGGATAAAATAGAAAGAATAAAAATGATGAAATAAAGAGTTGAGAATAATGTGCAGGTTTATTCAACTGAGGGAGGACTATAAGAGTGCGAAGCTGGCAACAAAACTCAGCTCCTTGTGGCCAAGCTTGAGCTGATCTCTCAATGTTTAAAGAACACACTTGAACCAGTCAGTCAGTGCCACCACCAGATATATATTATTTTATGTATATACCATGAAATCTTGCCTCCTCTCTTCATTCTGAATCGTTATGGGTCTTAATTTGTGTTTTCTTTTTCGCTTGAGACAGTGACCAATATATTTGAGATATCGTTTTGGTCCAAAAAATTAAAATATTTGAGATGTCGTTATGAGTCTCAAGACAGATGTTTTACTTTCTGCATAAAAATTGGAAAGATGCAAAATAGGAGAAAATAAAAGAAGTAACTAACTTAAATTAACACTGTAAAAGTTATGCAAAGCCATTAGCCATTAAAACATCCTTGCGCCTCGTTGATCACGATGCTGCAAAAAAAAAAAGGGAGTAAAGAATTTGAAAATGTTACAAATAAACGGACCGCTCTCTCTCTCTCTGTTCGTTTGAAATTCTGCATACCCTAAATCGCAGCAGATTCGTTCTCTTCGTCTTCCGTTTAGAGCAGAGTCCTTGCTGTTTCTCTATCATCACTCTCTTCTTCTTAATTTCTGCCAACTCTTTTGGGGATTTTGGTTGGTGGGGAAATTGTTTAGCTGTTGATTTGGAGTTTCTCTATCCGCTCATCGGCATCTTGTGAGTCTAATCTTTAGTGATTGGGTTTGATTTTGTTGATATCGAGATTGCTTCATTTCCCACTCATTCGCTGCTTGTTCATGTAAAATTTACCCCCAAAATTGGTTGAATGTAGTGAGCATGGCCAACACAATTCTTCGCGGGCAGATGATTTTTCAGGACGAGAATGCATTGGCGGCCCTTGGAAAAAGTAATTTTTACCTACACTGCAATCTCTGGGTTTTTTGCTCCCTTTTATCTTATTGGACAAAGAAATCGTTTTTTTTTGTGATGACTCGTTTGTCCTATGGTTGGAAAATCTTTGGAGACTATACGAGAAATGAAACATGAAGGACCTACCAAGTTGCGAATATTTCTGTCTTTTTTTCTCTTGGATTCATATGAGAGGTCTTGGTTTCTTGAATTAAGAGCTTCTTATTATTGCTTAGAGATACATTCATGAATTTGCTTCAGGGTCTGTATTTATAATCATGTCCAATATTATGCTTAGGATCAAATTTGAACTAAGTTTTGTTTTGTGTCCATCTTGTATATGTTTTTATTCATCAGTGTAAGCATGAGAATGTATGTTCACCATGGAACATGTTTTTATTTATAGAATTTCTGTAATTCTAGAGGTAGAGCTCCTGGCAACTTATTATGTTTCTAAAGTCTTTTTTTTTTTTTTTTTTGACATTGTAGAGGCGGTTGCTGCTGGAAAAGGTAAGAGTTCACTCGCAGCTCCAAAGAAAAATGGGGCGGGTTTCGGAAGCCGCAAGGCTCTCCATGACATTACAAACAAGTCAAAGTTGCAACCTCAAGCTTCATCCACGACGAGGAAGGATGTTGAGGGAGTGGATTTTGACATAGCAAAGGAAGGTTTCTTGCATGATCACAGCAAATGCATTGAAGAACAACAACAAGACCAGTGGGATAGCTACTTCTCTGAACACATCATCCTGCATGGACATGGTAATAATGACTTATGAAGAAAGAACCCTTTTTCTCTATCTTATGTTTCCTTTGCTTGGCTTAATTCTCTGAAGCCTAATTTTTGTTCTGCTTTTCAGAGACAAACATCAAAGAAGGGGTTCCTCAATACAATAATATTCAAGAGGTAAGATTAGCTTTTACCTTACCTTGTCTTTCTCTATCTTGATTATGTTGAGTTATAAGAGAATCGTTCTTCTAAGATCGTTGGTTAATGCCATAAGAGTTTAGAGGAGACAAACACATAGCATCGTATTGTAGCTCCGGTTTTGAGCAACTTTCATGACTCTTTCACTTGTTTTTGTGCCTAAGATTGATGCTGAGAACAGCTGGGATGAACTCAAAGAGATACCAATGGAGGAGTTTTCCGATCTGCTGGAATGCTCAACTCAATGGCGCTCACCACCAGACTCACTAAGCCATCACCATTCTTCGTTACCTTCATCGCCTTTGCCATGGCATTTTGAAACTGTAGAATTCAAGCTCAAGGAGGATGAAGACACCACTTGAGGTCCAGTTTTACTTTAGTTGTTTTTTTTTTGTTGGAACAATATCAGTAACTTCTTAGTTTCTAATGTGATGATGTATCTACAAATCTGCTCGAAATCCAATTACTCAGCATTGTTTCTAGGGGGTAAAAACACTGTATGTTTTATAGGATTTACAGAATGATTTAACCACAAAGAATTTACAACTTTATCACAAACAACACCACACAAATCCCAAACTACAATGAAAGCACTTAAAAACATCTAATTTCTCTCTATATATATCTGTTGTTATATCCCGAGATTCTGCACTCACCTGAATCGGGCATAGGAAAAAAATAGACAACTGGTTGGTGTTAAAGAGTTTCAGCGAGGCAAGTCCTCACTGGCTTTGTCAACCATGCGAACATTGTATTGTTCATAGACTCTTCCTCTGTTATCTGCCCACCACTGTTCTGCTTGTATCTCACTAAACCTTTTTCGGCTGTCAGAAAACAAAACAGTAATTACAGTCCAATCTTCAGACATAAAAAAACTGATTGTTTCTTTTTAGGTAGATAAGAAACTATTATACCTGAAACGGACGCGTTTGAGATCTCTAGCACCTCCGGCTAAGGCTGTAAGAGTGATATAGACACCAGGTTCATCTTGTTCAACCCATTCCTTCTCGTTCCGTGCTTCATTCGTTGCTTCACCATTCCCAAATGCAGGTGTCATGGTCCCATTAGAAAACATTGGGGTCGTGATGCCATTTGGCTCGGATTCTTGGCTATTTGCTTGGTTTAAGATATTAAAAGGGTCAATGCGACCAGGGCTGGAACCAAATGAGTTAAGAGAAGGAGGAGACTTCACAGTCCGAGCTGATCCAACGGGTAATCTTTCGGCCATGTCTTTTAACTGCATAGTTATGTTGATGTGTTAAAATCAGTATAAGAAATCACCAATAATTGCATAAACCATATTTTTATTTTAAACTTGGAAATTACTTGAGCGGTAAGTGATTTGATCACTTCTTTTGCTGCCTTGCATCTTGTCGTTTCTTCATTAGTTATTGCCAACGCCTCTTTTAGCTGCTTGGTTGTTCTTTCCAGCTCAACTTCTTGAAGCTGGGCCTTCCTTGTAAGACTTTCAACCTTGTAATATCAATTACTGGTTAGCAAAGAAGCAATCCTAGAGAGAAACTGACTAACTGAAGCAGTATTTAAATTTCAAAAAGAAGTAAATGTTTCATAAGGAAACCAAGTAAATTGGCGGCCAAGCCTTCTCCAATCCTACAAATAGCATGATTTCACCACAAAGTAAAATCCAGAACGTACTTGGCCGTGACAGGAAACAAAGCATAATCTCACCAACTACATCTTTTTGCAGCAAAGAATGTGGGAAGGATTTTGGAGATAAGAGAAATATACCTGAGATCTTAGCTTAACGACCTCTTGGCTTAGGTTATCATTGGTTCTCTTAGTATCATCCACTACAAATTTTGGTGTGGCTAGTCCTGAAAGAGTGGGAGTCGGTGTAGTTGACCGGGGTGGACTAGGACGCCTCGATATTGGGGAAGTTGCCCGAGACACAATTCGAGAACCAGGAACAGAAGCTGAGAAGAACTTCTTTGATGCTCCAAATACTGGATTGAAAGACTTGGCTATGTTAAGTGCACCCCGTTGAGAGCTTCCACTCGGTATGGGTGAGACACGACTACTATTGAATTCATACTTCTTGTTCTTCTTATGTCGACTGTCCACTTGTCTCATGGATTCCATTAATGAAAATCTAGCTAACTGTCCATCGGATCTAGAATCGAACTTGTCATCTTTGTCAATGGGATCTGATCCCTGGTTAATGCTTCCTCTTCTACTCAGAGAAGAATGGGATGATGGATCTGTTTCCATGGTCTTTTTCAATTTGTTAAAACACTTATCACACACTCGATATGGTTTGTTGGGGTTCGGTGCCATACAAGCCTTCAATGACTTTTTACTAGTGCACGAGTGGCAAAACACTAGTCCGCAATTATAGCAATTGTGCCTCTTTCTTTTAAAACTGAAGGGCTGACGGCAACCTGAACACATGGACTGGTCCATCCCTGATGCCCACCTGTGAATGCAGACAGCTGCTGTGAAGTTAGTGCCACAGGCAATACTTTTCACCTGTTTATCCTTAAGTGACTCAACCAATGTCGGGGAATTTCTATCATCTACATCTCCATGACCAAGTCTACCATTTGATCCCTTTCCCCAAGTGTAAACCTCAGTCCTCGAAGTTAAAACTGCAACATGATAAGCACCACAGGCTATCTCTTCGACAAAACTCTTGTGAAGTTTACCTTCGACACGGTTTGGAGTTTTTCCGTCTGCATGTGAGTTTCCAAGCTGACCATAGACAGGACTGCCCATAGTATAGACATGGCCTGATGTTGTAAGTGCAACCGTTAGACTGTGCCCACATGCAACTTGGCAAAAATTGGGTTCAACCAGAGCAGCAACACAGGTAGGCACAAGTTTTGGTTCTTTATTACCATGACCAAGACGACCCTTATCACCATCACCCCATGTAAAGAGCTTTCCAGAAGAGCAATTACTTGAGCTTGAGCTCCCAACCATTACTTCCACAACTGCTGCTGTGTGCCATACACCACAAGCTGCCCGGACAGTGCGAAGACCTTTCAAAGAGTCTACCTCCCGAGGTATGAAAACACTTTTCTTGTCTCCGTGGCCTAAAACACCAAAGGTCCCATCACCAAAAGTAAACAACTGCCCAGCAGAGGTAACGACTGCTGTGTGGTAAGGTCCACAAGCAATAGATGATACATGTATCCCTTCCAGCAGAAAATTAACCCTCTTAGGGACCCAGTGACTTACTTCATTTCCATGTCCAAGAACACCAAAATCTCCTTTACCCCAGGTATACAAATCCCCTGATAGGGTAACTGCACAACTATGAAATTCACCACATGCTACAAGCTCAATATTTGTGGTGTTGAGTGCATCGATGAGCTTTGGTTGTTGAATATTGGAATCAACACCGTGGCCAAGCCTGCCTTCAGATTCCTCTCCCCAAGAAAAACTTTCCCCTTGTTTTGTCACGAGGACAGCGTGCTGTCCACCACAAGCAATATTTTGGACGTCCAGTACTATTGTAGATTCTAAAGCTTTTGGCAATAAGGAATCCATTTTTATATCAAATGAACTACCAACTCTACGGTTTCCACCACCCAAAACACCTTCTCCTATGCCTTCTCCCCAGATGAAAACATCTCCTAATGCATCTCCATCATCATGACCAGAACCATGGCTCGAGGAACTAACAGCACTTGACATACTAACTCTAAAGGCATCCATGCCCATACCCCTCATATGTCCATGCATGCTATCCGAGCCTCCAGAATGAACAGAAATAGTTGCAGAATCTGAGGGGTAAAATCCTTTTGGAGGAACTGCATATAAAGCCATGTCCGAAAATGCCTTGTCGAGGCCATTCTTAGGCGGGCTCTCAAATGGACTATGAATACGAAGGTGATTAGAACCATCCTGGAAGGTAAACGAAAAATGTAAGTTAATGTTCACATGCACAAAAGTATACGCAGAAAACTTGTTATAGTACCTTCTGCAAACTGTCATTGCTACTAAATGGAGAATGTAAAGGAGAGCTTCTCCGGGTATATGTTCTTGGGCTATTAGCTTCAGATGGTGTACCGTCACTTCTTGATTCAGTTCTCCTGTTTCTTTGATGGCAATGCGAAATCAAGGCCTTAAGACCAGTAAACCACACCTCAGCCTCATCTTTATCCTTACATATCTACCAAATCCAATTGTACCAATATATTAATTAACTTCAATAACCACAGTGACATTTCAAATGACAGGGAAATTATTCTATAGCGGAAGCGATAAAGTAAAGAGTTTAAGAGAATCTCACCACATCCAAAGACCTCTCACTATATATTAGTGAAAACGACTGATATTCCTTCTCGGGACGAGGATACCTCTGAAAAATAGGCTACAAGAGAACCACCATTGCTAGAATTATTAGAATATGAAACTAGATAGGTACGGCGTAATTATGCATCGTTGAACTAAGGAAATTGTTGCATGAAAAGTTGAATGAATGAATATCACAGTCCTCATGAACTCGTTCTAAGTATTTCAGTGCAAGCTCAAGGGAGAATTATAATCACATCATCCACACATGAACTTACAGTGCGTTGTCCAGATATGATCCTAGAAACATGGCTCAGCTTCAGATGTTTCTCCTCGTTTCCAGAGAACCATATCAAAACAGTTTCATCCTGAAAGTTACAGGCCACTATTTCTTAAAAAAGATTACAAAATAAATATCATCACCCATCCATGAATAAAAAATAAAAGAAAAATGGCGGCACTAAAGTGGACTATTACTGAAGAGAAAACGCTAACAAGACACTTTAATATGAAATTGAACCAAACATGACTTACATTAGAAAGGCGAAATGGGCAGAACTTAGGTTTCCCTCTTCTTCCATACTTTAGCAAGTAAGCTCCCTTTTTCAGGGCAATGATAGCCTGAGTCAATCAAATAGCAATCAATAAGTGAATATTTTGCAATTGACATCTCTTCAGCTCACCATTAATAAAATCTTAGAAGAAATAGTTGATACAGAATATATGTAGAATTCAAACACTGAAATAAGAATCATGGCAAACTAGTATCCGATAAATGACATTTGAGATTGGTAAAGTGCTAGCAAGATGAAATCCTAGTCTGCTAGAGTGGTTTGCTTCCACAAAGGATAAGCTTATACGGGAACCAAAAATTCAAGTTCCTGGATCAATAGCTTGAATATCAACTGTCACACTCGAATTCCATTACTAAGGTAATCAATATTGAGTTTGAAATCTAAGTTAGCTCTAAGGATTCACCTAATCCCAATTGAACAAATTCGGCTGACATGTATTTATAATTCCGGAGATACTATCCATAAGTGATTCAATAAAAGTAAAATTAACACAGTCTAAGCGAAATGAATCATAAATAAGGCTTCGATGATGGACATAAATGAAGAAGAAGAAGATAACAACCTGCTCGATATCTCTCTCCACAGGACCAGCTCTACTAAGATCCGAAGCCATCCTTCCGTTTCTCGACATACACAAAAAAAAATCTCAACGAAGCTTCTCAGAATCGAAACCCTCCATCAATCAAAAACCTCGACGAAATCCACACTTGCTCAAGCTAAAAGGCGAAAAATAGAAATTCGACGGCTATCTACATTAACGGTATCAACTAAATCATCAGTATGATCGTCGATCTCGAAGCAACTTCCAACACATTTACTTCCATCTGACTTAAAAAGCAGAGCAACTTTTTTTCAGCTCAAAATCGATTTCAAAATCGATCGGAATAGCTCAAAAACAAAGGCGCCGTTTCAAAGAAGAGAAATCAGAGAATGCGTTGGCTTGAGGATAATGGTAAACTCTCTTGAGCAGACGCGAGAGAAGAAAGTGACTAAGAATCGGGAGGCAGAGAATCTAGAGACATGGCATGATCTACTACGCAGTTTTCTAGCGAGAGAGAGAGAGAGAAAAAGAGAAAAGAGAGAGAGCGAGACCAAAAGGCGGATTATACAGACTAGATAAATATAAATAAATCAATCTTTTGCTTTATATTTTTCTTCAAAACATTATGGTCTCTAAATATATTTATTCGTTAACTATAATTTAACTTGTGTTTAATATTAATTCATATTTAATACTATACTTGATAATTTTCAATTCATAAATCGGTATAATGTATTAAAATAAATACATATATATGTAAAGATTTAATATCGTAAATTAGTAAACGGTATAATTTGTTACAAATTTAAATATAATATTTATTTATTGTTAAATCACTGTTTCGCGCCATAAACAGAAATTATATACGTTTTAAACCGTGTAGTTTGTTAAAAATTTAAAAATAAAAATTGTTGAAATAACTAGAACTAAACGTGTTAAACTTATATTAACTCATATTTAATTCTAGAATATTGTTTTGGGCCATAATCTTATTATAAATTAATATTGTATATTTATAAATGGTATAATATGGTACAAAATTTAAATGTGAGAATTGTTGGAATAACTCAAAGTAACTATGTTAAGTTAATCTCGACTCCTATCTAATACTAGATAAGTAACTCACAAATGATTATGATATTGGCAAGAAAAAAATGACTTTAATTATGGATTTAGTGATCTGTCACTACTTAGTACTTACTAGCATTAATGTGACAAATGTTTTTCATCTGTGCATTACCTTATGAACCGAACATGTACAACCCGAGCTGAAACTAGAGTCTAGAGGTTAATGTATAGTAAAATATCTCTAAAATAGTTACGTTGTATTTATTTCACAAAAATTTGGTGTGTGTTTGAATCAGGCCCGTGTCTTTGGGTATACAAATTGGAGACATTTTAAGCCTACGTCCTCCTTTTTGGTAAACAATTTTTAAGGCCATATTTCTCGAGGCCCATTGTTTTGTATCAACCATAAATACTTTATTTTTTAGGGATTTTTTTTTCAAAAACTAAAATTTCCTTTTTCTCTACCTTAATCAAATTGGGGATATGAAATTTTACCGCAATTTCCTTTTTCAAAACAAAAACACTATACATTGAAATTTTACAGTAATTTAAATAAAAAACTTAAGAAAATATAAAAATCCTCGTTCAAGTTGTTGATTACAAATTTGTCCATAGACTATATGTGAATCATCGAGTTTCAAAGGTGTAAATGTGGTATAGATATTAGCCCATATGTTAGGCGGTGTTAAATGATATTATGGACAACAAAAACAAGGAAAACGGGATAACTTGTAAGTGATAAGGGAGTATGTATCTGGACCATTATCTAATTCGTCATTTGGTACAGTTGTCACTGAATCAGCCACGAGTTCAACGTGTGCGTAATAAAGAGTTCTAAAATCAAATTTCATTATTTGATCATATAGTGTAACCACTTCCACGACTCTATGTAACACTTCTAATTAAAATATCATATTAATGAATTTTTAATGCCGACAAAACAAAAAAATTGCAAAACAAGAGCCGAGAGGTTTGACCATTAGAACCCATTTCATATTTATCATATGCAAATCCTGGAGTACTCTTTGACCATTAAAATGTCAACGAATCCTTCAAGTAGTTAGTTGCCTTTTCACTACAAACAAACTACAAAGACCATAAAGACTAATCCCCTCTCTATATATATCATTCCTCTTAATACGACAATCCTTAACTTTTCCAGCTTCAAAAAAAAAAAAAGTCTCGATCTCTATGAAAAATATGGGAAGATCTCTAATCAATTCTTGTTTTCCGATAATCCGTAGACGCCAAGGAATAGTCACGCTTGTTTTCTTTGAGCATGTATCAACAAAAACCCTATGTGGCTTCAAGAAACATGTTGCTGGAGAAATCATGTTTGAGTTTCCTGATCAAATCGTGTGCCATGCAGATTCTTTTTACATCGGTCGTCAGATTCCAGCTCTAGCCATGGACGACTATCTAATCCCAGGTCAAACTTATTTCGTCTTACCGATCGAACGTTTTCAATACAAAATCTTAACCACTTCGTGTCTCTCAATCTTCAACTCTAATCTTGAAAACGTTCGGTCAAACACTCCACCGTTGAATTTCACTGCGCCGTCGAGTCCACCACCGTTTGAGTATTCTCAGGGACCAAACGGAAAGATTCTGATAAAAGTTTCTCCGGAGTTTATCATTAGTCTTATATGTAAAAACAGAAACATCAGAGAAGAAGAAGCCACAAGTTGTGGTGAAAACAGTGCGATTTGTAATTCTCCCGAGTTAAAGAAGCAGTATGATCAGCTTGTTGGAACGAGAGAGCACATGTGGTCACCGAATTTGCAGACGATCTCCGAGCATAAGATTAGGGTTTCTCCATTAAGGTTCTTCGGTCTAAATCGGAAGCAAGATGAAGTGAATTGATTGGTGTTGGGGAAAAAAAAAAGGTGCATGAACAAGTTGTATTTGTTTTGTGAAAAAAATGTGGAAAAATTAAAAAACAGTAAATTAGAGTGGTTAGTTTGTTTGGTTACGATTTAGTCTTGCATGATCAAGTTGACAAATTGAATGTTTTGGGAGTAATTCTACAAGAGGAGATATATAAATTTGTTAGGTACTCCAACATGTACATTTGATATTATGGTTCATCCTTGAAAATTCAACTAGCATAACTTGTCACATGTCATTTGGCTTTGTTTGATAGTCATGGTCTTTCAAAAAGAGAAAATAAATTAAAGAAGACAACAAACGACTTATTCTTCATTTTCTACGTAATAACCCTGCTCCCACAAAGATGTTGGCTACTTTTTCAACTTTGAAATGTTCCATATCGCCATTAAAAAAAAAAACCTTATTTAATGATAAGGTGACTCTAACATTGGAACGAACGAGTCTGTTGCTAGAGCTAAACTGGTCTTAACGTGATCTGGTTGAACACGTGCATGTACATGCACACTCTAAGATAAGAAGAAAAGGTTGGGTAAGTAATCTTATAACACAAATCACACATCCTGATTCCTGAAACAAACTCAGCAGCATAATTAAACCCAAAAAAAAAATAAACCTAGTAGCATAGTTGTGAGAAAATGAGCAGTGGATAAATAGTTCAATGAAAATGTCAGAACATGTTCTAGTAAAAAATGGAACAATGAGAGATTTTCAAGCAAAAATGCGAAGTTACGTATTGGTTTGGTTTGGAGTAGAGAGCTTCTCCTGAACACGACTGGCGTCTATTAAGTCAAGCTGGTGCACAATATGGCGGCGGAGGTAGCAAATGACACCAAGTAGAGTAAAGCCGTAATGGTATAACGAATATGACAAAACTGTCACCAAAAAAATACATTATGCAGTTTCAAGAGGAAGAGTGTAAGATGAAATTTCAGAGTAAAGGAACGAGCTATACCTCTTTAAACTTCTTCACCCACTCTTCAAAAGTAATATCCCTAGACTACTTTCTGGCTTTCTCTTCATATTGATCAGACGGGAATCAATATATATGAGAAGAGAAGCCAATAAAAGCAAACTTGACCTAGACTATATACTTTCTGGCTTTCTCTCTTTTTTTTTTAACTCGTTCTCATAAACCAAAATCAAACCGTTAAGCCATCCATCTCGTAATAAACCGATGAATCAAACCGGTCAATTTGGGGTCTGGTTCTTTAACTATAAAAAGCTGAAATTAGGCGCGTGGGGCCGACGCATGTCGGAGGGAAGTGAGACAGCACGCCACCTCCGCCGATTAGGCAAAGAAGCATTAGTCTTTGTCTCAACAAGTCTCCGACGCCTCCATTATTGTTTTTTTTTTCCTTTTGGTTTTGCCCAACATTTTCTTATCTTGAGCCCCGTGCCTTCTGCTCCTTTTCTTTTGCTTTGTCATAAATCTACTGGTCTGGTACATGCTTTTTTTCCCCGAATGTTAACACCTTCTGTATTTCCATAAAATCGTTAATTTTCTTACGAGTTTTAATGTTACCACCCTCTCCATTTGGAAAAGAATAGTCAGAATATGTAGATTTTCTTCATATAATTGGGGATACTCTCCATGTTGAAAAGAATAGTCTGAATGTGTAGAAAATCGGTTTTATTTAAAGTGTTTAGTGGAAAAAAGCACTGCATTGATTTTTGTAGCTTGTGGAACTCGATCTCTAATTTTAACCCACATGACGAATCTTGTTCCGTTTGTATAGTAGATTAGGCCACACACTGTTGATTAAACTCAAGGATTATTTAAAACTTGGGATCATTGTCTAGATATACAAGTATCATTTCATTCTAGAAAAAGGTCTTCGAAAGATATCAAGTAAAACATACGAGCATAAAACAAAGTGATTAACGTAAATTAGCACAATGATCAGACGGGCTCGAAAGATCTCAAAGTAAAATTTATCAAAACAAAAAAAGACCTCAAAAGAAAAGCAATGATTCGACGGCCGCAAAGCGTGGGGAGGGGCCGACGAACATTTTACTGAAAGGGTTCTTTCACGTGCAATGCTCAAACTAATTATTCTCATTAAAGCTTTTTATATAAAACATAAAAGCTACTTTCTTACTTAATTGCAATTATACCACGTAAAAATATGCATACAAAACCAATTAAGCTACCCCCCCTAAAGACTTAATTTGAATGATTTTAGTAAAATTGGTTACTACTAAACCAAACAAACTTTTCACTAAATATTAACCCAGCTTACATATGCATATGCTTTGTCTGAAAATTAAATCCGGATATTATGGAAGCAATCTTTGGCGTTTGTGTAAATTTAGAAAGATTCACAAAGGCAAAAGTCCAAGATAGATATCAACGTGTGCCATATTAATAACGAAGTATGCTTCATGTATGTTGAATCTACTCAACATTTATTGTATCATCTATAAACCATATTTTGAATTTTGGACTTTTCGTTGGTCTTTTCCTTGGTCTCCAAAGCATTTCACATTTATGTGGACCATGAAAAGTTTGTTTTTCTTCTTATTATTTGTAATGTATGGCCAGTAAGCAATCCAACAGTGTCGGAAGGATGAATATGAAACTGCTATATCACCACATATGTGGTCTCTGTTCGGTCTTTTTAATCGGTTTTTGTCTGTTTTTCTGTAGTAAGATAGATGACAACTATTACAGAGCAAAATGTGTGTGATTAAGATACGATGACAATGTTAATCATGACCTCGAAATCTGAATTTATTACTTCACATATGTTGAGTTTATATAGGATGTTGACAAAAAAAAATGTGGATCAAAGGATCTTGGATATTTATGTAGGCCACTAGACTGGTAAGTACAAAACGCGTATCTACCGAACCATGTACCTAAAAGAATGAACCGGTGGAGCCGGTTCTGGAGAAAACAGAAGCCAAGCGCAAGTGGAGCCACGCGCACGAGCGGGGGTGGGTGTGAACTTCGTCATCTGATAAAGATCAATAGAAAATACATAAATTATTATAAACTTCAGCTAAAATCCAAGAAAAGGAGAAGAAGGTATCATGTGCCATTTCTTTGAGCTATTATTATAAAATAAAATAAAACTATAAAATAAAAAATAAAATTAAACCAACAAAAATTCACTTGCCTTATTCTATCTTTCTGCAGTTGTCCATGATGATAATTAGAGAGAGACAGGAACAAGACGAAACAATCTAGAACAAGAAACCAAAACATACACCACTTCTGTTTTTAAAAAGGTAAAAAAGATCAAGAAGAAACCAAAGAAAATCAGACAGCAACAAGAAAAGATCAGTTGTTAAGAGAAGGAAAGTAGGAAACGGGTCAGATTGTTAGATAGAGAGAGGAAGCGAAGAAAAAGAGTCGCAGTGTTCTTTTTCCACTGCGTGTGAGCAGAGATAGTGACAGAAGATTTCGAAAAAATCTATTTTGGATTTGTTTTTGTTTTTGGTTTTATAGCAATTAGGATCCATCTTCATCTTTCTCTATCAAAGCTCAGATTTGTGTAGATTTATGGGTTATGTACATTGGAGCTTTGTGCTGTGACTTTTATTTTTTTCTATTAAATTTTTTTATTTTATTTTATTTTTGGGATTAGGGTTTTGGTATAATCAGCTGTGGCTACAACGAGGAGGCATAATCTACCGACGTCGGATTCCGGTGCGTTCACCGACTGGGCGGCCACGACGACGACACCTTCCCGTGCCACCGAGGATCTCTCTCTTGGTTTCAATGCTGGTTCCTCCGTCATCCACGGTGGTTTAGGCTCAGCTTCCGTCGCCGCCGGCGTTCCATCATGGCCTCCGGGATCTTCTGTCCGTTACGGCCTACCTTCTTCGGCGGCGGCGACGGAGATGGGCATGGTTGGTCTAAGAGATGTATTCCTTGTTGCTCCGGCTTATCACCACCAGAACGCCGGAGTGATATCTGGATCCGATCATATGAACAGTAATGCAGCTGCGGCGGCGGCGCTCGGTGTCGGAGTGATTCCTCTACTCACGGCGGGTACACCGCAGCAAAACGTGGAAGACTCCGACATTAACTTCCTCGGAAACAACCGGAGATGGCAGAATAACAACAACAACCACGAAACGCAGTATCTTCACTTCAAGAGTACTAACCAGACAACGGTCGGAACGAGCTCGAACAACTCGGGGTCTGGCTCAGGCGCATCAGGAACCGCCACGTGTCAAGACTGTGGAAATCAGGCGAAGAAAGAGTGTAAGCAGAGGCGGTGTAGGACTTGCTGCAAGAGCCGTGGCTTTGATTGTTCTACTCACGTGAAGAGCACGTGGGTCTCTGCTGCTCGGCGGAGAGAGAGGCAGGTCATGCCTACCGGCGCTAATCCAACGGCTGGCTCGTCTCTTTCGACCTCCTCCGGGACGAAGAAGCCGAGGATCGTAGGGTCTCAACAACAACAACAACAACAAGCCACTTCTCATACTTCAACTTCTAACACACCACCTCAAAGTTTCGAGACCAGCTCCAGCCGACAAGGTAGTTTTACATTTTCATTAGTATACATAGCTACATGATTTTATGTATGTATATACATGCATATAACACTATTAGCCCTTCTTGAATATTATTGTTATGGTGATCAATCAAAGTTTGGTGTCTTTCTAACCAAAATAAAACTTAATATCGTTTGGATCGGTTTTATATGGTTTTAGTTAAAGAAATTTATCAATAATTTTCTGAACTTTTGAAGTTGTGATCAGTCTTTTGTTCCGCTTCAAAATGGTTGTTGTTGGCTATGGAAAAATGGGATTGTTTTAACCATATAGAATTATAGTCAGTTTAAGAGTCTCTTATTTCGGTTTGGTTCCGATTAGTTTATCCGTATTAAAAACATTGTATTTGATAATAATAAACACTCTTAATATCATGATATGGTGATAATGATTCATAATTATGTTTTATGTATGCAAGACGGAGGAGGGTCAAGGGAAGCATGGCCAGGGCAGGTTAGGGCAGCGGCGGTGTTCAAGTGTGTTAGAGTAACGGCAGTGGAGGACGGGGATGATGAGTACGCGTACCAAGCGGTGGTGAAAATCGGCGGCCATGTCTTTAAAGGATTCTTGTACGATCAAGGGCTTGAACCAAAAGAAGGTTTTCCTAGTATGTCGGATTTGCATTTAGGTGGTTCAGCCAATAACCATAACGGAGTTTCTGCCTCGGCGCCTATTCTCGACCCGCCTAATGTTGTTTATGGTGGTGGTGGAGGTTCAGGCGGTGGGTTTTACAGTTAAACCAAATTCAAGAAAGTTTACTGTTTTAAAGAAAAGATTTTCTCTAATGTTTTTATCCAGTGGGGTTAGATACAAACGAATATTTCACTGTTGTATGAATTGTCCATTTGGACAAACTACTTCTAATGCTGCAACAGACGACGTATCGACAGATTTTATTTTACTTAACTGGTAGTGTATAAACACCTAACGTTTTGCTTGAAATGGCGTTTTTTTTAAGTATAGATCTCATGTATTCCTAGGACTGAAACACCCGCACGAAAATATGCGGCAACTCATACATAAAACCATATTTGTTTGTTAAGACTTGTTCGATAATTTTGTTGTATTAATTAGTTTGTTATCTTAGCAATCTAAATTAATTCTAACATTATAACTAAAATTTCTTCAAATGAGTTGTGTAAGATATTAACTTTTATTCACAAACCATTGATCCTAGAATAATGTCCAAGTTAATTTAGCAAAAAAATAAAGTCCATTTTCTCATGCACTTATCATATTAGTAAATACGAAATGTTATAGTTGTAGTCGTGTAGATGTTGTTACATATAATTAGTAAATACGAAATGTTGTAGGCTTATAGCTAAATCAACGAAAATTATAGGTATATATATTTTATTTATTTGAAGTGTCACTAACATGATATACGTATACTAGACTACTAGTTATTATATTAAGGTATTTTCTTTAACTATGTCGGCCGATTTTGTGTTCATTTGTCAGCCCATATTATTGTATCAGTTACAGCTTTTGAATCAAAATTTGGATTTTTGATCATATATATTCCCTAAGCTATACCTTCATATGCATCAATTCATGAGTTATCCCCATTCTATTTTTAGGTTTCAAAAGCTGTTTTTGCTATAAACTGACTCACTGATGAGCCTATTTGTGCACTTTTTAGTGTTACTATTCTCACTGACTTAGATTAAATTACGCAGGAGACTCTGTAATCTTGTTGCTTCCACTTACCAAGGCACGTTGGTTTGCACTGTATACTCTATAGGTGTTCGATCGATCCCTATTTCTCCTTTTATGAGATTGAGACTTACAATTTATTTGGGCGTTTGCATAGTTCTATTTTGGGGAGTCAACGCTATCATATCACAATTAGACCTCATGCTAAATCCTTTTAACAAAAACAAGTAAACAACTATGCCTACATACAACAATTTAAGAAAATATATGAACCTGAATATGGATAATGTCCAACAAATGATTTTGCCACTAAATTGTTAGTATCAGAACATAGTTAGTCTTGTTTGGACACAACTTAGGTATTTTCATAAATAACACATATTAGGTGAACCCAAATATACTATTTGCGAAGTTCATTCAAATATGTTTCCAAATTTGAATGTGAATTAACTAAACTACTTGAACCGTACCCCCATATGTTTATTACTTGCATTATGTGTAGGAATAAAGCCAAAAATAAATAAACAAAATCAATATATTCCTTCAAACACTCCACCATTGTAAAGAATACTATTAAAAAATTCGAGAGTGTCGTAGGCTTTATAGGGTTTAGGCTTTTTTGAACTTTCAAACGTAATATTCGTCCCCCCCTCGCAAGAAAATGATATCTCTTGCGCAGATATCTTTATTTTATACTGTATGTCTTTTGGTTACATATGTATAATATTGATGAGCATGTTTGTCAACCAGTGGAAGATGAATCTTATAAAAACCGAACCAAAATTTTTTTGTACGTGTAGACATATGGTTTTCCGTTGGTGGCTATAATGGGGAACATCATCACGCATTGGCAATCCATACGAGTTTAAAGATATTGAGAATAAGTATATGAGAAAAATATATTGTTTTAAGAAGAAGATATGTAAACATTCAAGTTTATTACCATATACTTTGTACCAATTATTAGAACAATACTAATGAGATATCATCATATCTAAAAGACTCGTATAATTCGTTACTTATTATGATAAATACTATTAAAGTCGTTGCCATCCAGTAGAATCATTACACGGAAACATAGTATAATCATAACATAAAACATGTGATTAACATAGTATAATCATAGCACAAAACATTATTGATTAGTTATTAAACAATCAAATTGTTAGCGTTCACGACAATTATGTTGGATCTAGTGAGATTTTTCTTCATTGTTTTATATCTAGAAACAATCAAATTCTTACATCTTGAGTTTGTATTTTTCCAAATCTGAATCCCTCGCATTCAAATTGATTTTATTTTCGTTGAGGTAAAATATTATGTGAGAAAAAAGAGTGGGGAATATGTTGACGAAAAACCATTTAAATAAAATTATCTATATATATCACATCTAACATAAAGAGACATACAGCGTCAGTCTGCATCAGAACGAGTCTATGCCGAAAGGTTTAAGAAATGATGTTTTGCCAACTGTGAAAACGTTTTCAAATGACTTTTATATATAGTTTTAATATCCAAAACACTATGAAAAAAACTATTCCAAGAAAGTGAAAGGCATGTGCGAAAACAACGTGAACGTGAAGGCCAAAAAGAAAATGCAAGTTAAGGTGCATGGATTTGGTAAAGAGAGAGAGATTCATTCCCCCTTCGGACTAAACCAAAATTAGTAATTTACAACTTTTACTTTACCTATATTTGCTAGTATTAATTAATTTAACCGAAGCAATGGTGCAATGCATAGATGTTAAAAACAAAAGAAGGAATGGGGCACCGAAAGATTACCACTTTTATATGATTCCATGGTTCGTACAACTACTAGTCTGTCCAACAAACCAACAGTTCAACAAACTAGAGAATGATAAAATTAAATCTGTTTGGTTTTAACTAACAAAGTTCGTACATGGATGGATCAAGATTTGCAGTTTAGTGGTTTGTAGTATTAGTATTGTAGATGCCATTTCAAATTCGCATAATGCATATTGTTTGGCAAAATAATTTGTATGCAAACCAAAGGAAAATGATATACCGACTTTTACCATGTAGGTTTAAGGAGAATCTATGTATGATAATTTTACATTCATTTACATCACAATGTCTTTCTTAATAACTCAGGAAGTACCAATTTTCTTACATTACCGAGAATGCAAAAGGTAATTATCCATCTGAACCATTGAAAACAAACAGATTGGGAGTAACATTCCCAAGAACCACAATTATAACAAGAAAACTTACAAGCTTGTCTAGCTATTGCATATGCACCAAAGTTTTTCTATCGATTTCTAGAAGATAAGGATGGTCTAAGATGGTTTCTTTGATTACTTAGGATCTCATTTGTGTACGTTCGCAATCTTTGCCATTGGGTTGGCTCACCAAAAGCTTGAACCAGTGAAGACAATGTCTTGTTGAGATAATTTGGGTTTTGAGCTAGTTCACTTTGATAGTGATTCTATACATCACAGTGTCCTTGCTCAAGTTAGTGTATACAACGTCTTGTTTGGATAATTTGGGTTTTGAGCTTGTTCACTTAGATAGTGATTCTATCTATCTAATTTAATGCATGACTTAGCCAGTTCTCCACGGCTGGCTACCACCGTCATCCATCATTTATCTCAAACTAGTTAATTCAAAACAGAAATCAAATTCAAATGAAACCAAAACCCAAACTGGTCCAGCCCAAAACTAATTGAACAAGTTTGGGGTTATGGATATTGCAACCAAAGATTTTGAATTCATATGATTCCAGTTCTAACAACTAGACTAGGTATCAAATCAACAATCCCACAATACAAAAACTCATCTTTAATTCAGAGAGACAGAGAGAAAACATTTAGGATGCTGAGGATGAAGTTGTCTGAAAAGTCATGTCATACTGGTATTTTCAAGTTCCATTTGGGCAACAGTTGTGTTAATAGCATCTATAATCTCCATCTTCTCCGCACCAATAGCTTCATCCATTGGAGTTCTCTCGTACCTACAAAATTTCAAGCTTAAACTGGTTCAGCTTAGTTTCTTGGATAGATTTAGAGGAAAGATTCAAGAGACAAACCGATTCAAAAGACTTAGACTTGCTCCAGCCAAGATCAATCTCTTTACCACCTGTGAGTAGCTTTCCACTTAGTAAAACCGGCGAAACAAAACATGTTTAATCGCGGACATGAGTAACGGTTACCTCGACATGGCCATTCAAGCATGCCCAATGTAGAGGAGCATTGTTCTCATCGTTAAGAGCGTTGATATCCTGCTCAGGAAAACAAAGCCTCAATAATCTCTCTTTTATTCATGTTCAATCGTTTCCATCGATAGAACACCGAGAATTTAGCAAGGGGTTGTTGTTATCTTACCACTCCTTCACTGATAAGATACTCCACTATAGTCATATGTCCATTCGCTGCGGCCATATGCAGGGCTTTGATGACAAACAAAAGATAAAAGAAACAATGTTCCAAGAGTTAACAATACATTTCAAACTCCTTAATCTGAGTAACCGAACATACAAGGATAAGAGTAAGAACACCAACATATTCCTAACCCCAAAAACAGTAACAAATGATGAAATAAGCCAAGGGTACAATTTTTACGCATCAGTTACTCCAAAATTTCATAAATCTAGACGAGTAATTCACTCACTACACACTACAAGTATCTCAGCAAGAGTTTTAAGAATCTCAATTGACAGTGGCATTAAAGAAAAAGTGAAGCTATTAACTGGAAAAATTGAAACTTGAGAACAAACACAGAATGTAGAAGAAACCTGTTCGGCCTTGTGAATCACGAGAGTGAAGAGAGAGACCATCAGAGGCCAAGGTTCTGAGATCATCAATATCATTGTATCTAGCAGCCTGTCAATTCAAAGAAGTAAACTTTAGCTCACCCAATTAAAAGTGGTGGGCATGAATCGATTGGAAGAGAACAACATGGATTTAGTGATGAAGAGAAGGAGACAGACCTCCAGCAAGTCGTCGACTTTCTCTGCAACTCCGTTTGTCTCTGCTCCCATCCTCCACCGGCCAATACCAATTTCAGTCTGAGGGTTTCTGGTTTCACTTGGTTTTTGTCCGATTCCTTTTTTTTTTTGTGTTTGGTTTTGCTATAAATACAGTATTTATGTAATTAAAGTAAAATTATGGAGTACCAACTAAAAATGATAAAGTGATGTCATTTTTATGAAAACCAATTTTCATGAATTTTGAATGCATATAAAAATATGAAAAAAGGTCAAATATAATTCATATTTTAGTTATTGTACTCTTTATCTACTTCATATCTAAATAAAATAAATAAATAAAACATTAAAGTATACATTTTTTGAGCACCGCATAAATATTAATTTTATTTTGGGTCGCCGCTTGATTTTCTGGTGGGGAAGTCGTAATCGTTAAATTAGGGTCTTCCCTTCTTCTTCTTCTACATCTCCTCAGCCGTTTCCTACGGAGGATTCCGATCGATCCCTTTTCTCTTTTTTTTTTTTTCTTCTGGTCACCGAATCATTGTCATACCCCACTTTGAGCTCACAACTCTTCTTCCTCAGATTGCTTGATTAGGGTTTTCTTCTGCTTGCCGAATTGATTTCCAAGGAACAACTTTTTATTTATTTTCATCACCTAATCTTTCGTTTTCAGATTCCGAGTATCCAAATAATATTTTTATATTTTCTCTTTCGCCGCCATGAGTTCCTCGATCCAGATCGTTGTTGAGGAGAAGCAAGTGGATGTTTTGCCTCTTCAAGATCAGGTTTTGTTTTTGTATTGTCCCTTATGAATCATTGAAATTAATCTGCGATATCTAAAATGGAAGATGAAGTTTCTGTTTTGATTTGTGGTTGATTCCCTCCATCTTTAGCTCTTGAATTCTGAATTGATCTATGAAATGTTCTGAGAAATTAGGGAATTTGTGAATGTTGCTTCTGATATCTCGTTGTGTGTGTAATGTTGTACTTGGGATGGCTTCAATTCGGGATCTTTGCTTGGATTTACGTCTTTTGTAGTTTGGTTGTTACCTGTGGAGTGTCTGATGTTGAAACTCTGTCTTATGTACACGAATTTGTTTCTGTCTTTAGGATGAAAAGAAGACTCCACAAGTGTTCAATGAGCTGAGTTTCGGGAACCATGGGGGCTGTTGTGCAATTTGCTTGGATACTATACCTCTTCAAGAAACAGCTATGGTTAAAGGCTGTGAGCATGCTTACTGGTACGTGTGGTCGATTTTTGTTTTTTTCAGAGTATTTTGTTTTGTTGCTAGTGGAGTGTATATCCTTTTTTATATGAGGAATGATACTGGTTTGGTTATAAGTGATCTGTTTATCAATATTTAGTCTGATACTGTGGAAGTTACCATTTGTGGTTTAAGGCATTTGTTTTGTTAGATCAGTTTTAGCTCTCATCTCAGGTTTCTGAACGATCGACTTTGGCCTTGCTTTAAACCTGTTATAACGTTTTTCTGTTTCTTTCGTTTGAACAGAATAAGTATGTTTGATTAGAAATGAAATAGGATATATACTGACTTTTGTCTTTTCATTTTTAAGAGGAATGATTCATTTCTATCTATATATAGTGTGACGTGCATACTCCGTTGGGCAAGTTACAAGGAGAAACCTACCTGCCCACAATGTAAGCTTCCATTTGATTTTCTCAATGTCCACCGCGCTCTCGATGGAAGGTAAAATTTCCATCCTTGTTTACATTTGGCTCCATTTTAAACTCCATTTACTTGACTGGCGGTGTGCCTTTATTGCTTTAGTTTACTCTTGGCTTTTACATCATTTTCTGTACTTCTTCCTTTGTAACTAATTTTGTCTGTTATATATCATTGCAGCGTTGAAGATTTCATGTTCGAGGAGAGTGTATGCCTCCTCCTGAGGGCATCATGGTTCCAGCCACTGGAAGCAGTGGAGCGGGTTTCAGACAATGACAATTTCAACTATGATTTCGACATTCCACCTGAGTATGAGGAGGAGGATGAGGACGACGATGACCTTGACGAGTTTTATATGCAAGGTTCAAGTCTTCGATTAGGAAACCGGAGGTGGGGTGACAATGGATTTGTGAGGGCAGGCCGCCAAGAAGCAAGGCCAGTCCAACATAAGAACCGAGGTGGCCAGGCTTCTGGCTCTGAACCCGCCTCTTCATCCTCATGTGAGCCAAAGGAGAAGACTAGCAGTGCCATAACAGGAAGGCGTGCAAAGAGGGCAATGAAGCGTGAAGCTGCAAACAAAGCTGCGGAAGCAGTAGCAGCTGCAAAGCATGAGGCCCTTTTGGTTAGGTTGGGAAGGAAGTGACTGTGGTTGTATCTCTGTAATTACATCAACCCACCCCAACCCCAAATGACCAAATCCTTTGACTTCGATACTTGAGAATCTGTACATCAGTAGAATTTAATAATGGTAGAACTTGTTGAACCTTTGTCGTTAAGATGCTTTGTGCTAGATTTGATTTATTTATCTGCAACTTTCTTGATCACTTGCTTGATGAGTGAGAGATACTCTCGCTTATGATGTGGGAATTGATCATATGGAATGAAGATTAAGTGGTTATGGTAATGATGATGATGAGTGGGTTTTAGTGGGGTCTGCAATTGACTGTGGCCAAATTTTGGGTGGTGTAAACTGCAACGCCAAGCAAAATCAAAGCTATTAAAACATACCTTTTTAATTTATTCATCAGAAAACTAGACATCTCAATCCCTTACCTACCCCATTAAGACCATGGAATCATTAGTCTAAGTCAAATATGTTGACCAATATAAACGTTCATCTTCGTTAGTGTCTGAATTGGGTTGATGTTGTTTGATGAAAATGCTCCATTGGAATTGTGTGGTTAGATATTTTCATCATCTCAGTCTTTATAATCATCATCTTTGTCATCATAATGTTCTTTTTATCTTCATGATATTTATCTATTTTTGTTCCATTGATTCTTATTCTCAACCACTCTATTCCTCTTCCATTCAATGCTCCTGAATTGCCTCAAAGCAAAAGCTACTCTTGCTTCATTAACACTTCTCTTTCTCTCATGACTTCCCTTTGAGGTTATGTTACTGTGTTCAGCTTCAGACTCATTTTAAACGTTAAACCATCTACAGCTTTATCTTGGTTCTCTCTTTCTTTGATAATTTCTCTGTTTTTTCTTCTATGGAATCTCTGAAACAAGCTTCTTCTGCTTCTGGGTTCTGCTACCACCAAGGCTTCTCAGGTGTTCTCCAAGTGTATGTTCACAACGCAAGAAACATCAACAACATCTGCATCTACGATAACCAAGACGTCTACGCCAAATTCTCTCTCACATACAATCCTGACGATACCATCTCCACCAGAATCATCCATAGAGCTGGCAAAAACCCTGAATTCAACCAGAAGCTTATGATCGATGTAACTCAGATCGATGCTCATGCTGCAGTTCTCAAATGTGAGATCTGGATGATGAGCAGAGCCAGACATTACATGGAAGATCAGCTTCTTGGTTTCGCTCTTGTCCCAATCTCAGACATCATAGGTCAAGACAGTGTAACTCAAGACTACAGTCTCTCCTCCACTGATCTCTTCCATTCCCCTGCTGGTACCGTGAAGCTCACGCTTTCCATTGTTAACCCTTCTTCTACTTCTTCATCTAATCCCAAGATTAACACCACTTCGATTTCTTCCGAGGTCGTGTTGCTTGACCCTCAAGTCTCTGAAACAGTAGATTACACGAGGATTGAGTTCCCTGACATCAATGTTGCTAACGAGAACAAACAGATGGTTACAGAGTACTTCAATGAATCCGGAACCGGTTCATTTCTCTGTCTCGGCTCAACACATGGACCAGAAACGGACATAACAATGGTGTGCTTGGAAGAAAAAGAGCTTTATGGGAATGGAAGCTTCATGGCTTCTTCTTCAACAACAACAAGCTTAAGCGACGAAAAGAACACAGCAGATTCAAACGAGAAAGAGAATCGAGAGATAACAGAAGTATCAAGAAGAAGAAGCAAAGAAGGTGAAGAAGAAGAGGAAGAGAATAAGATGAATGAAGAAACAACAATGCAGAAACAGATAGCAGAGATGTATATGAGAAGTATGCAACAGTTCACTGAGTCTTTGGCAAAGATGAAACTTCCCATGGATCTTCATAATAAACCACACGAGGAAGATCACAGTAACAATAACAACAACACTGCAACACAGATTCAGAATCAGAATAATAATGCTAATAATAATGGTATGGAGAAGAAAAAAGAAGGGTCTCGTGTGTTTTACGGTAGCAGGGCATTCTTTTAATGGAATCAACAACAACAACATTGCAAATAAGTTGTTTAACATTTTAGCTTCTTCTATGTTTGATTCCCATAATCTTCCCTCAACCAATTTTTATAATTTATTAACCGGAAAAAGTCTTATTTTTGTGGATGTATGTAATTTCAAGCATAGGTTTATGTCAAATCTAATAAAAAGTGCATTTATGTAAAAGAAAAAAACAATTAAGAGCCTAAAATAATCAAATATCTAAATAATGTGTCGATGTTAACAGATCAGTCTGCAAAACCCAAGATTTGAAGTTACTACTGGGCCCATTAAAAGCCCAATAAGGAATTCAATTCATTAATTTGTTAAGACTCCAGAATGGCAGAATCTCTTGACCGACGTTAAGGGCACTAACGACTCCGTCTCCGGTCATAAACCCGGCGAGTGGTGAACTGAGAAAATTGATAGCCGACTACAATGGATTCGCAACCTCCGGTTAACGAGTCAACCCCGTCGACGGCGCTGTCAAACTTCGGAGAGCTAGTTCCATTTTATTCGAGTTACCTTTGGAATCGCCTTGCTTCCTTGTTGCCTACTTCCAAACCCATTTTTCTCGGGAAAATCTCCAATCTCTATCGCCAAACAGTTTCGAGAAAACGAAGTATTTCATTTCCTCTTCCTCTACCCTCCGATTTCCCAAGTTCTTCTACGTAAGATTCTAAATTCATGTCTTTTGGTAGCTTCTGGTTCTTTTCATTGACTGCTTTTTGATGATCGTTGCTTGGAACTGATTACTGGAGTTTCGTGTTTGTTTGATTTTATACTCTGTTGAAAAAATATATTCGGAATATGACGATAGGAAGACTGTTTTGACTTTTTGAGCTGATACATTTTGATATCTTCAGAATTACAAGCAATGTCTCTGCGGATACAGCTAGGATTCATGGTGTGTTGGAGGAAATTATGGCTGACGTTCTCTCGAATTTGCATGATATTCAGAAAAGTTTAGATTTTTGGCGATCTAGAGCTGAGGTGAGTGAACTAGAACATTCCATGAGATTTTGTAGTGAAAGTCTTCCTTCTAAATTGTTCTCTTAGCGCTTATTTGGATTGTATTTAATACAGGGTTCCAATGCTCGAAAAGCGTACTTCATGATTTTTGAGAGAGGACCAACAGCTTTTGTGAACGAGAGTACGAAGTTCGTGAGCAAAAGTCTCAGTGAGGATTCTGCGATGCAGCATCTTTGTCAGTCATCTTCGTCTCACATGACAGAGAGGATGCGGGTCTTGGTGGAGTTAAGATCTGCACTCGCGTCCTTTATTGCCCAGGTTCTCATGAAAATTTAATTCCTTTTTAACATTATAAAGTTCTCTGCATGAGTAGCCTTGTTTTGCATACTAATGTCACTTCTTTCAATGGGCTTTCTAGCTTTATGTTGAGTTGGATAAACGTGGAGAGGATCTTGTGAAGATTCCAGAAAAGGCACTGCCATCATTGTTGGCTGTTATCAATGGATTGTTTTCGAACCTGGAGGGATCTTTCAGCCATTTGCATGCTGTGCGTGAGGTAAACATACTGTTTTTTACTTTTTGTTGTCACTACCTTCATTTGTCTGACCATTTATACAATGATGGTCCCGAGTCTTACTTTTTTGTCTTGACTTACATCCCTTTGCAGTGTGATTCTTCTGTTGATGGAAGTTACCCAATGCCTCTTGTATTTGATCGACTGCCTGAAGTTAATGAAGAAGGATCCCAGTGGACTGATTGTGAACTTACAGATGCAATCAACCTGGTTCATAAAAATTTGGAAAAACTTAACTCATATTTATCAGTTATGGTAGGTGTGACTGTAGTTTATGTAGCATTGGTCATAATTTGTTTTAGCAGATATGATCATGTAAAGATAAAGATCTATCACCTGAAATCAACTGAGTTTTTCTACTTGCATTTCTTTTTATATAGGTAGGGAAACATCGGAAGCCAAGGAGGATGACCCTGTACTGGGTCCGGTATACATGTGGTGCAGTTGGGCTCTCTGTTTTCTCTATATGGCTACTACGTCATAGTAGTTTGATGGGAAGTTCGGATATAGAGAATTGGGTTCATGATGCAAAAGAAGCAACGATGAGCTTCTTTAGTGATCATGTTGAGCAACCGGTTTGTTCTTAACCTTACTAATATTTTAAGTGACTTTTTTTCCTGTTCCAACAAAATGACTTGTTGCATAAAACTCTATTAAAGGATACAAATAAAGTAGAAAGTGATAGCTACAGCGACTCTCAAAGTTTGGTCTGAGCCAAAATAAAAGTGTGACGAGTTAAAATGATCGAGTTATTAGTTTGTTACATGACATTTTGAGAGGATGGAGTTTCTGAATTAGTTTCATGATCCTTGCAGCTGCTTTCCATTCGCGATGAGCTTTTTGATACTTTTCGGAAAAGGCACAAGGGTGTTATGGAAACTGAAGAAGTGCAGCTGACGCAAGATTCACTCCACAGGTTGATATTCATTTCCTTCTTGATTCTTTTTATCCTAGCTCGGATTTTTTGTTATTGTATATGTGCGTTCGTCGTCTCCATTTCATTATGCCTTAGCAATTCACTTGTTCTATTCATATGGAGCTATTAATCTCATTCTTTGGATCTCTGGGTTTTCGCATACCCTAAACAAAAAACCTCTATAACTATTTATTTAGTACGTCTTACAAATTCTGTATTATGCAGAATGCTTCGGAATTTCTGCGAGCAGGCTACACGTGAAAAGGTCCCGGATAATGCATCTGATCAGGAGATGCTCGAGGTTGTTATGAATAGGTACAACTCTGAACATTACTCTTTCTTAGGCAGTTAAGGGCACATGATGTTGCATTAATGTAAACAATCAAATAATTGTTAGTAGTTCCAATCTTGGGTAATGAAAGACGTTTCCTCATGACTATGTTGGTCATTAGCCTTGTTTCCAACCACGTTAGACTTGGTAGAATGATTTCCTCTGAAACTTCCTGGTATGTATTTGAATTTTACCTTCTTATTGCAGGTATGAAAAAGAACTTGTGCACCCTATTCACAACCTCCTTAGTGGAGAGCTTGCCCGTGGTTTGCTTATTCAGGTAATCTAAGTTCTTGGCATGAAGCTATAGTTTATGGTTTGTGAAACTCTAATTACATCAGAATTTTTCTATCTTCCAGGTCCAAAAGCTTAAACTGGATATAGAAACGTAAGTTCATTAATTCAGTAGCTCTCAGTTAACTAGAGTAGATCTCTTACTCATTTTGTATAAAACTGAATAATCTTCTTCTGCAGAGCGATGCTTGAACTGGATCAGATACTCCGTGCAAATGAAATAAACTTTGCCATTCTGGCTGCATTACCTGCATTCTTTCTCAGCATTGTTATGCTTACAGTGCTTCGGACCTGGCTTAAAAAGGTAAGGAGTGATAATAAAAGGAAAACCAAATGTGACAGAAATAGATATATTTGATCCATTTTTTATAGTTTAAGACTAACTGTGTACAGTTAATGCAGCTCTGTTATCTTTATTCAGTTTCATTTCATTGGTATGAATCAGGATAGCAAAGCTCAAGGACGAGGAAGAATTGCTCGTATTCACAGGAGACTACTTGTCGTTGAAATTGAAAAGAGAATTATGCAGTATCAGAGCTACATTGAACAAGGACGTGTATGATATCCACTATTCTCCTTTTCCCCCTTTATCTTAAATCATTATTATTTTGCAAATGGGTTCTGTAAGAATCCTGTGAAAACGTTTCTGGTCGTTTCTTGATGCTGTTAACAGGATAAGGACGCAGAAACTGTATTTGGTTTGCTAATATACAGCCTTGAACGTTTGTACCGAGTTGTTGAGAAACCTGCAAGAGCAACCGACGAGTGGGATTTGTAAGTTTTTACTCTGATCCCATCAATTAGCTGAAAACAATTAATTAAACTGAGGCTGCGCCATCAGCTTTCAGTTTACCACAAGTCCTTTATTTGTTAAAGTGGTTATATGTGTGCTTGAACTGACTGATGTGTTTTTTTAATAACAGAGTGAAACAAGATCTGATCGAGTTAGGAAGGCCACAGCAGCAAACATCATACAAGCTAACAGTGACACAACGACTAGTAACGGTTTATGACTGCTTGCTTCCCACTCTGAAGCGACAATAACTCATCTCGGTTTCTTAATCTACTTTATGAAATCCCAATTGTATTCAATCATTCCTCCAAAAATGCTTGCTTGAGGGCCACTTTTGGTACTAAGCCAAAACCTTTTTTTCCTTGAAATGGTATAACAAGGCTACACATAGAAGATAGTTTTGAAATTCATGATCTATGTTGCAATTTAAGATATCAAAACCTATTTTGTGGTCTTTTTTTTTGTTAAAAGGCATTCAATTAAAAGAGGTAATAATACAAGCTAAGCTATGACATTTACGTCATACAGTTTGAGTAGAGAGAGAGTTAAGCAGTAGCTTAATCTATACTTTTAGAAGCTAACAGAGAGAGTAGTGAAAGATAAAAAGAGAAAGTGTAGATTGTCAAGAAGATTCTCAATTTTGTGGTCTTGTATGCTTTGGCTTCAATATTCTCTAACCAATTTCGGTCTCATCCCATATCATATACGGAGTCGAGATGAGATATTTTATGTCGAGTCTATAACAAATAAAATCAACTTGTGCCAAGATAAAACTCTACAAATGCTAACTTTTGGCTTTGGCAGGCAGGGTGTTGGTAGAATCAGAGAGTTGTGAGTTTGGGTTTCTAAACAAGGCAATCTAACCGGATATAGACCAAATGTCTTGTATTTTGTCTGTGATGGGTTGGACTTAAACTCAATTTATTAAAATGTGGTTTATTTATATATAGATATGCCTTTTCGTTATGTTTGGTTGATCATTCTATAAATGGTGGGTACACTCTCGCCGGATACGCCGGACACTCAATTTATATCCTTGTGTTACAAGCTTCAGATTGTCGAAGTCGTTCGTTCTCCGCTTTTCTCGACCTCACGTCCCGGTGGTTCTCGCGGTAGGGCTATGCGTTCCCGGTTGAGGTACGTTGCCTTCTTATCTCTCACCGAAACCTTAAGTAGTCATTAGCGTCGCCAGTTCCTCTTCTTTTTCCTGTCGATCTCTTTCTCCGCGTTATTATAGCTGCCTTGTTGGTGGAGATTGCATAAGCCAATAATTTTAGGTCAAATGAAATTCGGAGAATCTGATTTTGATGTTTCATATGATTTGATATTCATGGTGTTTTTTCAGAATTTATCTACGAATCTGACTTTAATGTTTATTATATATATATATATATATATTCCTGTAAAAAAAAATGTCCACTCCTTGCAGAATGATTTGCAGTTGGAGAAAGACAATTCAAATGAAGCTCCGGCTGAACCACCTCGAGAGATGAGAATTCATATGGATAAAATAGCACGTGTGGTTGCCCGGAAAGGGTTGAGGATAGAGAGAAAGATCATGAACGTTAGTTAGATTCCCTCTAAATTCGACTTTCTGAAGAAGTCAGATCCTTATCACGCATATTACAAGCACAAGGTTAGTGAATACCTTGCTAAGAATCAAGATGAAGGAGCTCAGGAACCTGAAGCTCCAGCTACCCTTAAAGGTGATGCACAACACTATCGCCGGCCTTTTCTTTTAAGCGATCCGGCTCCCAAGTTCCCAGATTATGTTCTCCCTGAAGGATATACTATAGAGGATGTTGATACTATTTTTCTCACAGCGCAGATTGTGGGTCGGTACGGGGAGGAATTTTGGTTGGATTTGATCAAGGAAGTGGATAACAAACCTCAGTTTGAGTTTTTGAAGCCAGCTGACAGCAAGTTCGATTATTTCAATCGGCTTTCTGTTGTGGCTTCGGAAGGACTAAAGCGATCCGAAAAGCTGACTAGTTCTCGTATGGCGATTGTTAGTAAGGCTTTTTTCTACCATCTTCGTCGTCAAAATGAAAAGCGGGAGTTGACCCACAAGGAGGGAGCGGCAAAGGCTTGTACTCTGTTTGGTGCTTTGTATGCTTTTGTGGGTCCTGATGGCTGCTTTGCTGACATCAAGGACGAAGATTTGCCACTACTTCAACACCCTTCAGCGATCAAGAACATACTAACAAAGCTGCAGCCTCGTATGCCTCCGCTTGGGGGGGAATCTGAGGAACCAGAGTTTGACGAGTCTGTCCTTGTTCCAGAAGACCAGTTTCTTGCTCAACATCCGGTTATTTTTTCCCCTCTGACTTGACTCTGTACTCTGTATCTAATTAGGAGTAACATACATTTGCAGGGTTCCTCAACGATCATGGTTTCTGTTCCAGACCCCGATGATTGGAAAGTCGTTAAGATCACAGTGCAGTCGCTATCGGAAAACGTGGCAAGTTTGAAGGAGAAAATATCTGGCGAGATCCAATTTCCTACAAACAAACAGAAGTTACGTGGAAAAGCCGGATTCTTAAAGGACAACACGTCGCTTGCACATTACAACGTGGGAGCAGGTGAAATCTTAACACTGTCTTGGTGGTGAGAACGCAGGGAAAAGCTTTTCAATCAGAGTTACATTGAACAAGGACGTGTTATTAGATATTCTAAATACTCTTACTCTCGCTTAAGATTTACGTGTTTGAGGGATACTCTAGAGTTTTTGGTACCAAACCTTATTTGTTTCCTTGAGATGGTAAAACAAAGTTTTACTTCAAAGATAGTTTTGAAATTCATGAAATTTGCTGCGATTTAACCAATTTCTGTCTCGTCCCATGTGTGGTGAGTCGAGATGAGATATTTTTATGTCTAAGGCTAAAACAAATAAAATAACCTTGTGCCAATATAAACCCTGTCGAAATTTCGTTTGTTTTTGTTTTGTTTTGTTTTCGTGAAACTGAATAGTCAAGTTTCCATTTTCATACTCAAATGAATAAATAATGGAGATGTAGGGAAACTGTATATACATGGTTAAAGTATGAAGTGATATCAAATGCTTTTTCTAGGACAACTGTTAATATTGCATAAAATAGCAAACAAACAAATGCTCTTCTCTTCAACTTTATCTCAAAATATCTGTTGAACAATCATGTAGTAAAGATCATAATAACATTTTCACATTTAATAAAATCATCCATGATATTTTCATGTCTATAAAGAGCATCCTTAATCCATATCATCTACTCCCTATTCTTCAGTAATGACTAATATTAGAACTCTCTATACTACTAGCTAAAACTAAAAATTGAAGAAAAAACATGAGTCTCACCACCGACGAAATCGAAGTGAGAGATTTCGTGGTGAACCAAAAGAATGGAGTGAAAGGACTCGTCGACTTTCTAACCCTAACCACACTTCCTTCTCCATACATTCAACCTCCTCAAGAACGCTTCACTTCCGACAAGATCCTCCTCGGATCACCTGTCCCGGTCATTGACGTGTCCAATTGGAATGAACCGCACGTGGCTAGAGAGATCTGCCATGCAGCGTCAAAGCTCGGCTTGTTTCAGATAGTGAACCACGGGATAGCTCCGGCTGAGTTCAAGGGTGTGATTGCTGCGGCGCGTGGGTTTTTCGAGTTGCCGGCGGAGGAGAGAAGAAGGTATTGGAGAGGGAGTTCAGTGTCGGAGACGGCGTGGTTGACCACAAGTTTCAATCCTTGCATAGAAAGTGTTTTGGAATGGAGAGATTTCCTCAAGTTTGAGTATCTTCCTCAACGACATGACTTCGCTGCCACGTGGCCTTCTGTCTGCAAGTAAGTATAGTTACTGTGTTACTAAGTACATAATTAGTGTTTTGAAGTAACAACATAAGTAGTGTTTAAAATTAATAAATGTGTGTAGGGAACAAGTGATAGACCATTTCAAAAGGATCAAACCAATCACAGAGAGGATCTTAAACATACTCATCAACAATCTAAACACAATCATCGATGAGTCCAATAAAGAAACCCTAATGGGAACAATGAGAATGAACTTCAACTACTATCCGAAATGTCCTGAGCCAAGCCTGGCCATAGGAACTGGTCGCCACTCAGACATCAACACTCTCACTCTCCTCCTACAAGAAGATGGTGTATTAAGCAGTCTTTACGCCCGAGCCACTGAGGATGGAGACAAATGGATTCATGTCCCTCCAATTCCGGGAGCTATTGTCGTTAATATCGGAGATGTATTACAGATATTGAGCAATGATAGGTATAGGAGCGTGGAGCATTGTGTGGTGGTCAATAAGTATTGTAGCCGGGTTTCCATTCCGGTTTTCTGCGGACCGGTTCATGATTCGGTTATTGAGCCGTTACCGGAGGTGTTAGATAAGAACAATGAGATGGCTCGGTATAGAAAGATTGTGTATTCGGACTACTTGAAGTTTTTTTTTGGAAGACCTCATGATGGAAAGAAGACTATTGAGTCGATAAAATTACCATGATATGATTTACGAAGCTTAAATCATCATTATCTACGGCTCAAAATCGATGAAATAATCTCTATAACTCTACATATTGAGTTCAATGTTATATGAAAATATATTCATTTTACGCAACCTTTCAGCAAGTAAAGTACCCTTGAGCAAGAAACAATTTGCTCATTGAATTGGAATCTTTTAATTATTTTGAGTTATGAGGTAAATATTGGTATTGAATAGTAATGAACAAATCCTCGGAACACGTCAGAAAGCTAAAGAGCGTCATCAACATTCTATTTTTTTCGGCGTGAAACATATTTAGGAGCGTGGAGCATGGTCAATGAACTGATAGGTATGTGCTTTTGTGACATGGATAAAGCTGAAATGTCACATGCAGAAGAAATCTTCAATATGGTACTATACTACTTAATTACTATATATATATGAGTAGATAGATATATTGAGACATTTTTTTCCTAAGCGAGAGTGGGGGTGAGGCTCTGTCGTGATTCATGTACATCCACAACCACAAGTTAAGTTAAATAAAATGAATAACGATACGTAGCAAAAGAAAAAGAAGCTTAATAATGCAGCATTTTAAAACAAATTTAGATGGTACGACCAACTAACACAAGGTTAATTAATAGTTTTAGTAGTTTATAAGTTTTAGATGGTACAACCAATTAACAAAAGGTTAATTTGCTTGCTTCATAGCCAAAATTTGGCATATTTTTAGGTACATGATATTGGTGGCAAAGTCTTAAATAAAGTGAAATCAAAATTTTGCACTGTTTGAACAGATTAAAATGTAACTGTATCCACGTATAAGTGTGCTAGTTTGTCATAAGACAATATCGAAGAAATACGCCTCTTTATATGTTAATCAATCAAAATAATTATCTCATTTAGAATAATTCTTGTTTTAATCTTTTTGTTAAATTTGATTCACTTATTATTCAAATACAGTACGATGTGAAATTTTGTGATCTTGTTTGGTATCTTTCTCTTTCATTATGATCCTGTTTGGTTGTGATTGGCGCTTTCTTAGATCAAAATCAAAAGGTGAGTTTGATTTAGTATGACTATGAAATTGGTTTGGTTTAGTATTTTAAAAAGGTGAGACATTTATCTTCGTTCTTCAAGTTCAAGCTAAATGCGCAGAATATCTAAAATGAACAAGCAAGGCAAACAAAAAATACTCATCTGGTGTCACTGTTCTTGGAACTTTTACTGACCAAATGACTCCTATACTGAACATTACGTAGACTGTTCAGTCGACAATGCGTTAAGATTGGAATGTCAGTTAAACTCCCAACTGTTGGGGTTACAAACAATCTATTCTTGGTATTGAACTGATATAAAACGAGTACAATTGGTTGCTGCTATTAGATCTTCTATATAACATTCAACAAAACTAAATAACGAATTGTCACAATCCTATCACCAGAAAATGCCAATATGTGTTTAACGTTATGAACTATGACAAACCACGGCCTTGCAAGAGAGATCATCATCGATGAGCCACAAGCTCAACTCTTCTAGCTTTGACCGAATCATATTGGGAGCAACCTCAGGAGACCAATACACCACCGGCTTGCCATCTCCCAACGATTGGTTTACGCTGTTGGCATTGGTATTTTCTGCAATATTCATCGTCTCTACGGTCTTAATCCTCTTGCCCTTTTGCTCCACTAGCTCTTTCACTAGATGAATAAAATCTAGACTTTGTTTTGGGGATGCAATGCTGTGTAGAAACTCATTGCTCCATAACTTTTGAGTGACTGATGAAGATTGAACAATCAAAATTCCAGAGCTCTCCCCGATATAGATGTCGTAATCTGAGCTGACTCTGTCAAGGAGACGACCTTTATCAACCAAAAGCGAATTACTTGAAAATGCCCAGGTGCTGTATCCAAGTTCTAAGCATTTCTTGACAACGTAAGAATTGCCCAGAGCCTCCTTCACTGAGTTTGGATAAGAAGTTTTGCTTTTGATCAACTTGTTTAGAAACATATCCGCATCAATTACAGGATGTCCCCTTCTTGAAAGATCGTGGAACAACTCAGAGCTAGGGCCTATGAAAATGTGGTTTTGAATATTAAGCTTCTCGAAATGGCAGAGTAAGTTCCTGATGAACATCTTGTCTGCACCATATAGACTGACCAGAATTATGGTTTTCTCTCTCTGCACAGAAGGAAGAATGGTGCCAAGTTCATTCAGGTTTCTCACAACTCTACCGGGAACAACTTCACTGAAACAGAAATCGTACCACTTAAGGTTGCTCAAGGGTTGGAGCTTCAGAGAATCAGAACTGAGAGAACTTTTATTCAATAACTGTGAGTCTGGCCCAGCGGTTCTTCCATAGTTAACACCAGCATCCCTGTGAGAGACACTAAGAGCCCCCTCATTCGGGAAACTTGTATAGATGTTAAAATAACCACGAGAATGAACAAACTTTATGAACCAAGGTGTCCATATTCGTTCTCCCAGCCTCTTGTACCATCCGTTTGACACCTGAGAAAAACATCCACCAAGATAATAAATGACAGATAACTTAGAATTTATAAACAATGAAATCCATGAAGACGAAAGTGTGCATCTCTGTTACCATGCCATCAAGGAAAGGCTTCTTGCCTTTCGACTTGTGCTCATCATACCATAGTCTGAACTCTTTCCACGGTTTTGGGAAGAGAAGCTGTCCCCAAGTTCCCACTAACTGATATAAGATCAGATTCGTTTTGGGATCTACATGTAGTTTATTCCCATGTTTACCTGCAATTGACCACTAAATCATTCAATCACTATTTGAGACACTTCTAGTAACTAACAAACTCATGTATCCTACTTCTTACTGATCTACACTTGCATAGCTCTATCATCTGGGAATGTATATCCAAGAAACATATAAGAATCACACTTCTTCAATCAACTTCTGCTACTCTCTATTTGAACAATGTATCACCAGATTCAACTACAATGTATATATCAATCTCCTTCTATGATCTATCCCTAAATTCTTGGAGGTTTATTCTACAATCTCCATAGCTGAATCACAGAATAGAAAATGGTACCTGGAACAAACCTTGGTCTCTGAAGCGAAGCTCCATAGATGGAAGGATTGAAATTGGAAGTATCATAGTAGTATTTGAGAATCAGGCGTTCCAGAATTCCATAGTAAAGAGGAGAAACCTCAAGATCATCTTCAACGACGAAGGCGAATTCGTGATCTGAGATCGGCCACCAAGCTTCCAGCCACTGCGCCTGTAATCCAGCGTTATCAGTCCGATAGTGAACTACTTTTTCCCCAAATCTCCACTCGAATCTATCCACAAACCCTAGGATTTCCCTCGCGATTTGCAAGTTATCTTCCACAGGTGTATCGTTCCTCGCGAGGTTGAAATGATCAATGTAGACGTGGAGGTGAATGCGTCCTCTGTCTCCGGAAACGCCGTAGTCTGCGGCGGAGAGAGATCTGAGACAGCGGGAGAGAGAATGGAGACGGTTAAAGGTGAGGACCTTGATGAGGAAAGTGAAAGGAGCGGGATCATTGTAATTTCGCCGGAAAGTAGTTCCTCGTCCGGCGTTAGAGTGAGTGGTCTCGGAGACGAGAACGAGGAGAATGATGACGGAGATACAGAAGAGGAAGAGAATGAGAGGAAGTAGGTTTTTCTTGGGTTGTGCAAATACCATCGCCATGGATCTCAGTGTTGGGTTCCTTCTTCTCGATTGAGAAACCATAGAAGGATTTACAAATCAAAGAAATAAAAACACGGCACCATATGCGGAACGAAAAAAAAATGAAGATGACGATTATATTTTAATTTGATATTTTTTATTTAGAGGGTGTTATTGGTTTGTGATTTATATAGATTTTAAATGATTTGTAATGTCATGAATTTTTTTTTGTTATTTAATTAAAATTTTGTAAGATTTTTTTAAAGTTTGGTGTTATTAGATTTTGATTTGTAAAAAAGAAATTTAAAGTTTTTGTAAATCTGGAGTTATTAGATTGATACTTTAATAAAATCATTACAAATTTTGTGTTATTCAACTTAAACAACAATTTCCATGACTGTTAATGATTATAAAATATTGTGTTATTCGATTATGATTTTATCTTATTTTCTTCACAAATTAAAATCATGAAAAGTATCATAAAAAAAGAGAGATTGTGAATCATGATTTTGGATATAAACAAAAACCAATGATACGAACAGATGCATAAATCTCATTAACAGTGATGAACAATATATATATTCTAATGGGTCAAGTCCCACGAATGCTCCTCTATAATCTCTTTGTGAAAAATCAACACACAAGCAATTTTTAAAACAAAGCATTTTAATCTAACATATGAAAAGTAAATATCCAACAAAATATTTGAAAATAAAACATCAAGTTCTTCATGGATGGTTCCCTATTCATGTAACTTTACTTACAAATACCATAGTTATTGTGTTTATGCGTGTGATTTTCATTTTGATGAAAATAACTAAGAATAGTATACTATATTTTGGAGATATGTTATAATTTTGAAAAAATCACAAATTAAAGTTTATAATTATATTCAAGGAGATTTTACAAGATTATAGAAAGACTTTACAAAATTTTAGAAAAACAAATCATAAAAATTATACAAAACTCTCTAGTAATCATTTAAAATCTTTTAATTTATCTATTTTTTATATATTTTAAAAGTCATTAAAACTTTTTCACAATCACAAACCAATAAATTAATGAATTACAATTTTGATCATAGCAAAAGAAAATGATAGACTTCACTACTTCAGCTAATTGATTACGTTGTTGCTCTTGTTGAATTCTCAAGAGCTGCATTGACCAATCACTTCGTTTGCTTTGAACAATAATCTTCAAAGAGAGATGTGTTTCTATTTCATAGAGTTTCATCATCAAAGAGCACTCAACTAATCTCTTTTGGACATCGCTCATCCTCGGTTAACCATAACAAAAAGTTATGAATATTCACAGACATAGAAATACCAGAAAATTCGTACAGATCAAGTGAGAGGATTTATTTGAAAGAGTCAAGACTTATTGCATAGAAACAAATTATAATATTAATCACGTAAATAATACTACTACTTACAAAAAGAGTAAACTTCACTTGATATATACTTATACTACAAGATATTCAATTTTTGTATTTACAAGAACTTGTGGGAAAAAAATAAATTAAGAAGATATTATAACGACATTAACTCTGACAAACTTTGTAGGTAGGGATTGGAATTTAGCAAAAAACTTTGTAGGTATGAGAAACTACTGGAGCAAGAAACTACGAGTAGAGAAAGTTAGAATTTAAGTCAGGTGAGCTGTTGGCATGTCACATGGGACGCAATGTGGATTTCATGTGCATTGTTCTTTTTATATATCTCTACATCTCATTCTGTCGCTATCCGATTTCCGATCCACAAGCTCTACAAGACCAACACATTCTTGTTTTTGTACCCTTCTAATTTCTCATATTTACAGCTATATGCTGTTCTTAGCGTAATTTATTTATCACGTCTTGTTTATGATCTAAATGATGGTGATATAAGGGCGACATTGGTTTTGTTATTGATATCATTAGTAGTGCTTTTGGTTTCGGGTTTTCTTTTGCATTGTTATAGAAAGTAGAAACGTAAGCATGATTAATGTTCCATGGAAAATTTAGTACTAAGCGAAACCATCGAAACATCACTTTTTTATTGTTATACAAGCAACGACAAAGTTGAGAAAACAATATTTAAGTTATCCGATTATTAGTTTAGATTTTCCGAATAGCAAACTGATATATTTATTGATTGACAGTAGATCGACAGATGTAAGAACTTATAGAATATTTTAAAGATTTCAAAGTAGCAATTTAGCATCAGTAGTTAAATCTAAACGAGAGTATCCAATGCGTGTGTTTTACATTATCGTCCTAACTACGGTAATATGCATCAACTTTTTTCTTCAACTCTCTCGTATAGATCTGATGGACCAAAAAACAATTTCTGCATATATTTCATATAAACTGATTGCTATGACATGCATGCAAAAGAAAGATTTAATATATATTTTACGAAAGTAACTAAACTTAACTAACTAGTTAATATAGGTACGAAATAAACCATTAAGAATTCATCTACTCTCCGACCATGGTACGGTGATTTACTATTCTCCGCATTGTCATACGCAATGAGACCATTTTTTTTTCCCGTGGTTCTTAGCTCGATTTTATACTGTCACACACTCATTACAAGGTATTGCTCCTGCCTGTTCCTACGGCTTTTGATGAGTTTGTTTATGCATTTGACGTGTATTAAGTGTGTAACCAAAGAGAGCTTCTCTAAAATTGTAAGTTGCGTTTGGAAAATAATAAGAATCTTGACATTACTACCGAAATACTTATCTTTTCTATGTTAGACCAATGGTCCAAGACTCCAATGTTAGAGATTTTTTTACTATTCATGTGACAACAATAATTGGTATGTAGGAGTGAAGGAAGAACCGACAATCACAATCCAATTAACATAAAGTAGCTCCCACATCTTACCCAACGCCATCCTCAACGTTGATATCTCACCATCCAACGGCATCCAGCTTCCGATAGATTAAACCAATCACAGCCGTTGGATCAAATTTTACCTTTCCCTCTTCTTACTCTTTCATAAATAAATCCAACTTCTTCACTCTCCACCCGTCTCACTTCCTCTCCTACTCCGGTCGACGATTATCCCAATCTCGCCGGGATTCTCCTCTGCACCGTGAGTTATTGTTTACTCTGCTATTTCCTTTTTATGTATTGTTTCCTCTCTAGGGAATGAGATTATGAACTCCTACTACTTATTGTGATACTTTGATCGAATCGTCTTCCTCCAAATCTGTATCCGCTCTTGATCTGTTTCATATTTTCTCTCTTAACTTGGATTTTGATTTTCTATCACTTGAAAATGTGTTGCCGTTTTGAATTCCGTGAAGAATTTGAAATCGGAGTTTTCTTCTCTGCGGCGTTGTGTTTTTTTCCGATTGATTTGTTTTGGGATCTGATACAGATTGTTTGATTTCAGATCTTCGAGATTTAGTTGTTGACATTCGATATAATTTCATTTGGATCTGATACAGATTCTTTTGCTTTCAAAATCCGTTGTTTACTGTTTTGTTCATGTAATGTTGATTTCAGATAAAATAGAAGATGAGAGAAATCCTTCACATTCAAGGTGGTCAATGTGGGAACCAGATTGGTTCCAAGTTCTGGGAAGTTGTATGTGATGAGCATGGTATTGATCCCACTGGTCGTTACGTTGGAAACTCTGATCTGCAGTTGGAGCGTGTCAATGTTTACTATAACGAGGCATCCTGCGGAAGATATGTTCCCCGTGCAATTCTCATGGATCTTGAGCCTGGTACTATGGACAGTGTCAGAACTGGACCTTATGGTCAAATCTTCAGGCCTGACAACTTTGTTTTCGGGCAATCTGGTGCTGGAAACAACTGGGCTAAAGGGCATTACACTGAAGGAGCTGAGCTTATTGATGCTGTACTCGATGTTGTACGCAAAGAGGCTGAGAATTGCGACTGTCTTCAAGGTGTGTAATCCTAAGAAAGTTTATTGAAGGTCTTTAAATTGTGGTTTTGAACATTTTGTTCTAACAGTGATATGTATAATTATGAATTTCTCAGGTTTCCAAGTATGTCACTCACTTGGTGGAGGCACCGGGTCTGGAATGGGAACTCTGCTCATATCTAAGATCAGGGAAGAGTATCCTGATAGAATGATGCTTACATTTTCTGTCTTCCCATCACCAAAGGTCTCTGACACAGTGGTTGAGCCATACAATGCGACACTTTCAGTTCATCAGCTGGTGGAAAATGCTGATGAGTGTATGGTTTTGGACAATGAAGCCCTTTACGACATCTGTTTTAGAACACTTAAGCTTACCACTCCTAGCTGTAAGTCCCTTTCCATGTCCTTTCTTCTCTGCAGTGGTTTTGTGAAAATTGAATCACTGATCTTGGTAACCATGAATGGTGTGTTTGGTTGTGACCAAAATAAAAAATGTTTCTGTTTGGAAATATCAACGTATCCTTGATCCAATCTCCAGTTTTGACTCATCCTGCATCAACTGTTTGCTAATGTTTTGTGATGGGTTGATTGCAACAGTTGGTGATCTGAATCATCTTATCTCTGCAACCATGAGTGGAGTTACATGCTGTCTTAGGTTCCCGGGTCAGCTCAACTCTGATCTGAGGAAGCTCGCAGTGAACCTCATTCCTTTCCCTCGTCTCCACTTTTTCATGGTTGGTTTTGCCCCTCTCACCTCCCGTGGGTCTCAGCAGTACCGTGCACTCACTGTCCCTGAGCTGACCCAACAGATGTGGGATTCAAAGAACATGATGTGCGCAGCAGACCCGCGCCACGGGCGGTACCTAACTGCCTCGGCCATGTTCCGTGGCAAGATGAGCACAAAAGAAGTGGACGAGCAGATGATAAACGTACAGAACAAAAACTCTTCCTACTTTGTGGAATGGATTCCAAACAACGTGAAGTCAAGCGTCTGTGACATAGCTCCCCGAGGTCTCTCAATGGCATCGACATTTATTGGGAATTCCACATCGATCCAAGAGATGTTTAGGCGGGTGAGCGAGCAGTTCACTGCTATGTTCAGGAGGAAAGCTTTCTTGCATTGGTACACAGGTGAAGGAATGGACGAGATGGAGTTTACTGAAGCTGAGAGCAACATGAACGATCTAGTCTCAGAGTACCAGCAATACCAAGACGCAACTGCAGATGACGAAGGCGAGTATGAAGAAGACGAGGATGAAGAAGAGATATTGGATCATGAGTGAGTGAAAAGAGCTGATATTACCGATTTTTAAATACCTCTCTTATCTTCTTTTCGTTTGGTCGGTATATGTTTATTGAGTTTCATGTATTGTTTGTGATGGTCTGTGTGTAATAGTGAGGTCGGATCTAAACTTTTATGCGTGGTTTTTATATGAAATTGTCCATTGTGGTTTTTTATGCTCTTCCTACTTCAATTAATTGGTTTCACAATTTTACAATGTTGGTTTTTTTGACTGTCGCGGAACCAAGTTATCAATTTAAGGACGCGTGATTTTCATAATCACCATTTTTGGATTCCCAATTTCCCATAGGCCATAACCATAGACCATAATATACAATACGTAGTTTGTTCTAGTCTAAAATCAGATTAAAACTAAAAAGGGAGATTAAAGTTTGTTATTTATGAAATTTTCCTTTTTTCCTGTCAATAAAATAAAAATAAAAATTGGACTCTGTCGAAACCTTCACCAGGGAAGAAAGAAATTAGAAGATATCAGATTTAAGAGAGAATCGGAGGAGAAATCGAAGAAAAAGGGAAGCCATGGACGACCAAGAGTTTCGTAGTCTCCTCGACCTCTTCCCAGTCGTACGTTCTCGTGACCACCGTGTAATTCTCTCTTCTCTCTTCTCTCTTCTCTCTTCTCTCTTCTCTCTTCCTTCCCTCTTTCTCTTTTTTTGCTGCTGCTACTGTCAACTTATTTGCCGCGAACTTGATTTTTCTTTTAAAACCCTAATTTACTCATCGTCCAGTTTCGAAAGGGCTTTTACTAGCAAACTGGTTCACATTTTCCCCTTAGGTCTAATTCTTGTCCTGAAAATTTCTCTGTTATGGTTTAGTAAATTCATCAGTGATTGAGTTTACATATGATCGTTTTAAGATATCATCTGATTGAGTCTTTTGTGGTTTCAGGCTGAATTAGATTCTTCAAAGCAATCAACTTCACAGTCAGTTGTGGATCGAGAGGTACATTTCTGAGATCTGTAGGCTTCTTTTCTATATACTTGAAATGTGATGGAACTTGAAATCACTCAATGCAGGTAAGTGAATGGCACGATGCACCGACTGTTGCTGAGCCTAAAGACTTGCAATATCTGAAGACTGATCAAGGTATGCATCATCTCTTTTTTTCCTACTTTCGGATATCAACTAAATTGCCACTAGCTTACTGGCTTGTTAGATTGACTAGTATTTGTATTAGCTCCCAGTTGTTTTCAGCTGTTTCCTGTGTTCTGAAAAGTGTTTTCGGGTGTAGTAGTTCTTTCAAATTATGTAAGAGTAATCGATTTCAGAGAGAAAGATAGAGATATTGGTCTCCTTCATTAGAGAGGAAATTTAATTGTAACCTATCATGTTTGTAGTTTTCTTATGTGTTTTCCTCAGCTAACCTTGCTATGTTTTTTACGTGATCTGACCATTGCGATGAAGAATCCATGCTCTATTAAGTGAAAACAATATCATCTCAACCTATTCATACATGCATTTGCTTAACACAGAGATTATATCTGTATGCTACTGTTATACACATATATAATTAGCTCGTAAGTTGTAGAATCAAGCGGTTTTGTGATTATTCTGAGTAAAATTTCCTTTTGCTCCTTTCCCATATCATTGAACATGTGCATTGTCTGTTATCTTCTTCTGACAGACAAATTTTGGGAAAATCTGAAAGCGGCTGCTGAGAAGAAGGTAATTTTGTTCAGACGTTTCTAGTTATTGAATGAGATTTATAAGCTAATTTTCACCAATAGAGTTGTAGCTCATAATTTTAGTAGAAAATGTCTCCCCGTAGTCATTGCATCTGATGTGCAATTGTGAATAAGAGATTTGCCAGAGAATGGAGATCGAAATCTTGTTTGTTCTTACTTGTCAACTTAGAAACTTGTACACTGAAAGAATTGATTCTTGTTTCATCTCTGATTCTACTACATATACTGAAATGTTCTACATATATGAAGTTGTTCTTCTACTCCTTAATGAACATCACATTCTTGCAGGTTGGTGGGGTTGAAGCAGAGAGATTTTGCAAGGCTTTCGAGAAACTCCACAAGAAACTTGTATGTGTTGTACATTTTCTTCTTAAGACATTTATTGCAGATAGCTACTAATGCTCGGGACATTTTTTTTGTCATTTGTTTTGGTTTCAGGTGTATGAAGAATTGGATCCAGAAGCTGCAAAGCGATATTTACTAAACTCTTAAACTTCTGTCTTCTATATGATGTGCTTCCAAAAGTTTGTTAATGTGGAGACACTTCCAAGTCTTGTCTTTTTCTTTATCGTAATTATGAATTTATGAGTGCGCAAAAATTATCTTCTCGTGTTCGTCTAGTTATGATTTCAAGTCTTTCTCAAAGGCTCCATATTTCAATCGGAATTGTTATTGATTTTGGTATCTATAAATGTTTTTGGTATCTATAAATGTTAACTTCTTGTTTTTAGCTTTTTAATTTTATGTCGAAAAATCTCATTATTGGCCCTGCATTTTATCACCAATTTTCCGACAGTTCTCTCGTTACTGTTTCTTACATTTTCCCACACCTAGTAAATTGTATACTCATAGTAAAACTCAGTCAATGATTCGAGGTAAATAAGATTATACAGTAGAGTACCAAATTATTCGTCTGTTCCAGATGAAGTTAACATTAAGTATGTTTGCAATTTACTTTTGTTACAAATGTGGTTTGTTAGTGTAAGTGATTTAGTGTCAAATAGGTTTTCCCATCTCAATGATTCTCTTTTTACAGCTTTTGTTAGACTAATAAAATGCTATTCAAACCAATTTTATTCAATATCGTAAGCATGAAATAGCCTGTAATAATCTTACATCTTTCACATCCAACTCTGTAATAGACTAGCTTTATAGTTCTTTCAATTTAACAATGATGTTCATTCTTGTTTTTTTTTTTTTTCATTTGGCATTAACAATGATGTTCATTTATCATTATCAAGATATTCACACACACCACACGAATTCCACCAGCTTCATATTCAAAAACAAGGGTTCCAAAAGATAATTATGCGTGTTATCGATACACTATTAAATCAAGAAAACCGAGAAGCAGTAGTTACTATTTTCAAAGACTCGTTGTTCAACACTCTTCAATCTCATCCCACCACATAGAACACATAAGTTACAATCACGGCATATAACGTACGATATAGTGTATATCATCAGTGTAAGAAAAAAAGTAAATAAATATGTTTTTTGTGTTTGCACAAATGAGTTTTATTCAGACAAAAATTCACAAAAACTTGTAAAAGCAAAAATTTATCTATTGTGCAATGGATTAGGACCTGTGAAGACCCTTCTCTTGCCATCTTCAAAAACATCTTCACCACCACCTTCATAATTAGTATATTTTGATCCTCTTGATGACGCAGCATTGGAGTCAAGATCATGAAGCTTTGGATCCAAATTTCCAGATTTCTTCAAGCTTCCATGAGTTGAGTGATGATGTATATTAGGAGAAGACGATGAAGCTTTAGCGTAAAGAAACAGAAACAAAAGAAGAAGAAGGATGATCAAGGCAACTGTAGTGATGTGTTTCCTAGATTTTCTTCTAGAGTAGTAATTTCCCATCTCTTAGGAATCTTCAAGATATGAAGAGTTTCTCTATAAGGTATAGATTATATATTTAGAATCGATTTTTGCAAGTATAAAAGATCTGATCAAGATCTCTTAAATAAATTCTCTCTCAAAGTCTGTAAGAATGAGAAGAGAGGAATGAAAGTGATGGAAGAAAAAGCTATGGGGCTTTTAACCTATGACTTCCTCTAAAAGTTTGTTGCTCTCCCTTTCTTATTCTCCACCACTTTCTACAAATAAAGAGAAGAGAAACTAGATAGAGGTTTGTAAATATATATATCATTAATTTTTAACGAAAGTTTTTTTTGTGTGTTGAATCATTTCCAAAGGTCTTAGCTGGGATTACTAGGTCAAGTGGTAGTAATTAGTGTGGTTAATAATATACTTATAGTGGTTAGTTTTAGAGAGTAATGAGGGTGTGATAATAAAGCATATAGAGGAAGGTAATTATGTGAAGGGGGTCAAAAGTAGAAAGAAATAGAAAAGAGAGAAGAAGGGGCCAAAAAGGGAATTGGAGTGATGATTCTAAGACTTAGCTTTCTTTGGGGAAAATGATGTTGTCTTCACTCCCTTTTTCTTCACCCACATTTACACTCACTCACACACATGAAAAAATCCACTTACCACTTGAATCTTCTTCCTCTCCATTTTATATAAATGTTGTATATCTATATTTGCTTCTCGTTTTTTAGTCTTTCTAAGATTACTTTTTTTTTTTTAATTTTACTTTATTATGAGTTAAGAAAGAGAATAAAGAAAACAGTATCACAAGAACTAAATTACATACATGATACATATATGGATATGATTCTCCAATATGCATCTTCTACCTTCGATAAACGTATTTACAACTTGTGCAACAAATGTTTTTAAGAAATCAAGCTGAAAGTTTATAGAAGAAAAAACAAAGACTTACGTCCAATATTTGTCAAGAAACACCATATGTGATATGTACCTCAATATATCCTCATCAGTCATCACGTTTTTATATATTATATTCCCATTTATTTTACAGCAGACAAATCATCATTTACATAGTAGAGAGCAGGTATACAAACTCAAATCCCCAAAAATACCATTATTCCATTTTGTTCTCGTCAAGCACTTTGTCTCTGATGTTATATCAGCAAATATACACGTATGTATTCATCGTATGTTTCATCTTAAATTGTAGAAGATATTGTTAGGCATGTCTCGATCGGATTAGACCTGTCCGACCAACCCAAAACACTGAAAACTTACATTATTTATGTTTTGATAATTTTCGGTCTTATAATGGTTTTTTAGAATAACAATTCATGTTTTTCACTCAAGTAAATAAAAAATATAGAAAGAGATAACAATCTAAATCGGATATAAATAGTCGTGGATATTTTTGTTTGGATAAGAGTACCACCGGTTAAAGAGAGATTCATTACTCGGTTCGAATACGGTTTAGCTAATGGAAGATCCTTGATTTGTCTGGTTAAGTGGGCCGTGTTGAAGGAGCGCGTGAAGCCCACGCGGAGCCCTTGAATAATAATAAAAAAAGGCTGACTGTAATTTGTTGATTATATTGAGAGAGAAGCCAACGGAAGAAAACAGAGAATAATTCCTCTCTCATTGGTCATCAGACACAAAAGACTCTCAAACCCTAACTAGTCTCGCTTTTTCGCTCTCTCGAACCTTCTTCGATCTCTGTCCTTTCTCGATCACTTGCTAAAATCAAAATTTTAGGCGGGAATTCGATACCCAAGCCCAAGACCCAAACACTTCCCCCCTCACGTTTCGCTGCTTTCGTTAGCTAGCTTTCTCAAACGAGATCTGGGCTTGTCGAAAGAAACGTGTATGTTGATTGTTTCGATTCTTTCTCCTACCAATTGAATCTGAGATTTTGGTTTTGCTATTGGGCTCTGTCTTGTTTCGTTTTCGAATTCCAAATTCCTCAATTTCGAATTTCTCTTCTGCTTGAAGCTTTTTTATCGAGTCTAATCTTCGTTTCTAGTGATTACTTCGCTTGTCTGATTTTTTTTTTGTTAGCTTCATTCCTAAATAGAACAAATTGATGAAACTTTCTTGTTGACTAGATCCAAAATGTATGGACTTGGTATCTAATTTTACTTTTACAAACTTCCGAAAACTTTCTAGGGTTTTGTTTCTGATGCTAGTTTCATTTTTTTTGAGCTTGGAGCAGAAAAGTTGAGAATTGATAGCATCTAATGCTAAATTAGATTTTCTTACTTCTTAGTTTTGGTCACTATGAAATATGAGCTGGTGCTTAGTTATAACTTTTGTATTGTTTGTGCTACAGAATTGTTAGTTTAGATAGTATCGAAGCTGAATTTGCTTTCTGTAGTAGTATTATTTCCTTATCACTCTATGCTTTTTCTGATTTTTGTTTCCTTGTGTAGGATATATATGCAGTGAGCCAGTGATCATGCAAAAGAAATTCAGAGTGCGATAGAGAAGATGGAGCCTGAACGTTTAAAATTTGGAGGTACATTGGTTTCGAATTTGGAGCTTCTTCAGTTCGTGAAGTTATTTTTTTTGTAGCTCGTTGTCCTTTGTTTTCCCCTTTGGCTCACCTTGAGGTCAATGTGTTGTTTGTTTCAAGTGCAGGTCCAAGAGAGTTGTGCGGTGCTGCGGATCTTATATCTCAATTCAAACTAGTGCAACACCATGAATTCTTTTGCAAGAAATCTCTTCCTGTTTCTTTATCAGATTCCCATTATCTTCATAATGTGGTTGGGGACACAGAGATCAGAAAAGGAGAAGGAATGCAATTAGATCAGCTTATTGAGAGCATATCACAGAGCCGGGAGACTAATATTCGCATCCAGCCTTTTGATATAGATGAGCTTCAGGAGTCTTTCCAACTAAATGATATGACTCCTGTTGAATTACCCCCAGTAAGAATCTGATCTTTCTCACTCTCTCTTGGTGTTTTGAGTTTTAAATGTCCTTCTTTTCATAAGAGTAACAGTATTTGCCATTACATTGAACTTAAAAACTGGCTCAGTAATGAATGTCCTATTTCCTGTAACATCAAGTTCTTTGGTTAATTGAGAATCTTTCCCTAGTAATGTGAATTACATCTGGGTGTCCTATGGAGATGATTGACCTTGGTACTATTCTTCTTTCAGGCAGAGAAGGGAGCTCCTACAATTCCGTCTAAGTCAAAAAGTGAGTCGAAAGATAGGGACAGGAAACATAAGAAACACAAGGACAGGGATAAAGACAAAGATAGAGAGCATAAGAAGCACAAGCACAAACATAAAGATAGAAGCAAAGATAAAGATAAAGACAAGGACCGAGACAGAAAGAAGGACAAAAATGGCCACCATGATTCGGGTGATCATTCTAAGAAACATCATGATAAGGTAAAGAACATGTCTGTTTGTTGAAGGTGTCTGTCTTTCCAAAGAAGAATAGCTTAATGGAAAGTTTTGTATTTGTTGCTCTTGAGTTAGGCTGCTTTTTTGACCTGCTTGGCATGAAATTAGCAGATCTAGAGACTGCTCTAGAACATTTTATTGAGTTTTTATGGAGCCTTTTCACTTATATTTCAGAAAAGGAAACACGATGGAGATGAAGATCTTAATGACGTTCAGAGGCACAAAAAAAACAAGGTAATGGTAATGAAGTGGGGCCTCAAATTTTTCTCGTTCTTCATTAACACTCAACATGAAATTTCCACCATAATGTTTTTTTTGCACAAAGGTGCTAGAGAACTAGTAATATGTCTTTGATAAATTGTATTGATTCAGCTCTTGATTGAACCTGTTGCAGCATAAAAGCTCAAAGCTTGATGAGGTGGGTGCAATAAGGGTTGCTGGCTAAAAAAGTTGTAGACATTCCAATTTTGTATTCTGCACTCGAGTAGGTGTCATGGAGACTTTAGAAGCACTTTTCAACTCACTGTAGACAGCTTATTAGGTAAGCATCTGTGTACTGTCCTGTCTCTTTTGTACAATTTTTTCGGTGTTCTTGGTATTCCGGGATCCTTCATAGAACATATACATCTGTTATAGTCCAGATACTATACTTTAGGGGAACTGAACCCATAATATTTTTAGGCAGATACTTGAGTTTTGTGTTGTATTCTTTAAGTTACTGAAATCCAAATAACGCAACATTTGCAAGGGAACATTGTATGTGTCTCTGTGCGACTTCTGTATTGGTATTGGATTCTTTTCTGGTCTTAAGAAAGTTGCCGTGATACATAACTAATGAAAATCGGGTAACCTGTCGAAAGAACATATCAAAGATAGGATGTGTTTCTAAATAGAACAGTCTCAGCTAACACAAATCATTGCTTACATTTTTGTTACTTTCTTATATTTTCAAGTTGTGTTGAACAAAATGATTGGCTTTGTAGGTTAAAAGCCCAAACTGGTGAATTCATTCCTTGAAGAAGAAAGGGGAAATTTGTGAAATGAAGAAGAAGAATTTAGTATCATAATTGATTTGGTGTCAGATTTGTAACATTTTTCTTGGGGTGTTCTATTCCATCTCTTTTCTGTCTATATACTCAATACAACACAAATCGTTACTATTCATGTATAATAATTTACTTACCAATTGATGTTGTTGAAAAAGTAACTGTCAAATCCACTTATTTACTTTTACTTGAGTGTCACAATGTCTATCTGTCTGCGACTATGCCTGTAAAAATTGATCAAATATCTGAACTATTTTCTCAAAAATATGTCGGATTATATGATTACATCTGTCGAAATCTCAAACACAAATTGTAACACTAGAAGCCATCCCCGAGAGTTCTCCATCATTTACTCTTTTCCATTCACCATCTATCATAAGGCAGCTTCTACTTTCCTCTTCATCATTCCACATCAGATTCTCTTCTGCTACAGTTTCAGTTTCCTCATATGCATGTTCTATTTCCATCTCAGCTTCTTCCTCGTATGATTCCAATGTCACATCATTTGATTCAGAATCTCCTGCACTCTTCCTTGCTCGCTTGCATGGCGATTTCTCCAATTGATTTCTATTACACTCAGCTCCTCTCTTCGCATTGTTGTTACCTTGTGCTTGTTTTGAGATGCTCTTAGCATTCTGATTGTCAAGAAGAGGTAAACGTCCAGAAGATCCAATGATCCGAGGCAACATACCAATTGGACAAGGGCTCCATGTTTTTGCCTTTCTCCATCTGTTACCGGTTTTGTCTGTGTCAATACCTTTCTTCTTTGAGAGTTGAAGTTTGACGAACTCAAGTCTCTTGCCTGCATTACCGAGATTCTTCTCTTGCTCAAGGAGCGTTGTACTAGCTGTTACAAGAGTAGAACTCTGTTTCAATGGAACAATTGCAGAGCTTTTATGCATAAGAGGAAGTTTTATGAGCTTCTCCTTTAAGACACGGCCTCCCACAATCTCTGCGAGTAGAAATGCTGATTTCAAAACCAGCTCATATCCTAAGGCTCCCAAGACAAGACATCTACGTATAAGTTCCATAAGGAAAATGCTTGGAGGTTTCACTTCTAGAGAACTGTTTCTCTGAAAATGCTTTGATCCATTGAGAAGACTCACAAGCCATGCAAACAAGAAAGGGACCTGCTCAACTTGAGAAACCTCTTCCACTGGCTTTTCTGTAAGATGCAAATTTAGATACAATTCATACATGTTAGAAACGATCTGAAAACAATTTAAAGTTTCAACTGAGGATCCTTAAGAGAAAAAGCATTTAGGATAAACCAATAGTTACCGGTTTCATGTCTTCTCCGTTCATTATTTTGGATCATATCAAGGACTTCCTTGAGTAGAGTCAAAAGTAACTCAGGTTCTCTATTTGAGAGTTCCATTATTACAGGTTTCCATTCATCTAGAAAGACCCTGAAATCTTGCCCAGCCTTATTCTGAAGATCTGTCGACTTTGAAGAATCCAAGGCCTTGAGTAAGAATTCAAGGAGCACAGATGAAATTTCTGCGGAGAAAGAAGGGTATAACTCAACAAGGCTGCTTACAATCTTCCTTATCCTTTTATTAGAACCTGAAAATCACAAAAATAACCTTATATGACCTTACGAATTAACAGATATGCGAAGTTAAACACGAAAATGCAACCCAAAATTATTTCCATCTCTAAAGCTGGAAAAATAATCTAGTGCAGCCAAAACCAATGTATCATGTCATTATAAACTTCATCGAGGTAAACAAGCAAGACACCGATGGGATCATTCCCATTTTTTTGCTTGGTGTTACTACTTACTAGCCCTTCCCCAGCACAAGATCCAAGATACAAAAGAAGTATTACATTTTTCTTTGACCAAAGGGGAGTCAAATTGAGGATTACGCTTCAGCTGCAAGGAGAAAGCAAGTTTCCTGAGTTTGGATTTGACTTCTCTTCTGATGCTAGCTGTTCCATCTCTCTTTAAGGGGATTTGATACTTTTGTTGCTCCCAATAATACGATTTCAACCATTCAAGAGCCTACAACGACCAACGAATGTATGCAAGCAAGTTAAAATCTTCTGTATTGTCCAAGAACACACCACATAAAACATCTTTTTAAAAAGACTCTTTGGATCCTTCAAAAAAGATCTTAAGAGCAAACGTTTTGAATAACAGGGTAGCAGACCTTCATGAACTATGATACTTGAAATAAGGAAATCTAGAATGCCAAACAGAATTAAGAAGGAAAACAGTGTACCTCATCTGCAGCATCCCGAAGCACCGAGAGTGCAGGGAGCTCACGGTGAGAACCCTCTACAAATAGAACAATCAAATCAATCATCAGCATCATCCAGGAATCGAAAAGTCACTGTAAGCAACCAAGGAAAGGTCCCCAAAGATTCTTACCATGACGAAGATCGATTAATTTACGTGGGATACCGATTGCTCTAGCAGCATCCGCAATTGAAACGTCTTCTCTCCTCCTTGTCTTTTCTATGACACAGTTCACAAGCCTACATAAATTAAAATACGAGTCAACAATTGCAGGGACCAAACAAACCAAAACATATCAAGAAATGGGAAGCAAACTCATAGTCACCTGAGTATTCCCATGCAATATAGCATCTGCAGTAAATGCTCTGAATACAATGCATCTGCTGATTGTTTCTCCCTCGGAATAAAGCCATCTTTGAGTTGAATTTCAATAAGGGAACAAGTAACATCCACAGGCGCTGGAAGAGATCCTCTACTTCGCCATGTTGCAACCTGAAAAAATCCGCAAAAGAGATTAAAAATCCCTACTTTACACATATAAAGTAACAACCATTAAGCTCTCTGGTCTGAAGCAGCAAGCTTCATTCAACTAATTTTAAGCTCTCTGGTCTATAAAGCAGTAAACTTGATCCAATTTCTGTAGCAAATTGGAAACACGTGAAGAAAAGCATTACCCTTTCCAATGCAGAAGCGATTCTATCCGGAGAAGAAGAGAAGAGAGACTCTCTCACAGAGTCCCACTCTTCCCAGCTCAGCCACGGGACCTGTTTGCAGCCGTCCGGTGACGATTTCTGTTGATCCTGCTCTCCGAAATACGATTCGATGTCTGCTTCAATTCCCGCTAGCGCCTCCATTGAAGAGTCGGCTCGAAAGCTTTTAGGGTTTTACCAAACAAACAAAAACAGAGCACTTGAGCTGAACCCTCTCTAATGGCGTACTAGGGTTTAGACATCCTGATTTTCTTTTACTCTTTTTTTTTAAACCCCAAGGTAAAAAATTTAAAAGGAAATATATTTGCAAAATTCGATACAAGAGTTTTAATTTTTAGTTTACTGCAATGGAAATAAAATTTATTTGTAATTATGATTTGTGTACTATAATCTTTGCAATTTCTCTAAATTGTTCAATTTGTTAATTAAATTGGTTCGGTCTATAAGTATTGAGCACTCCTAAACACATTAGTTCACTTTTTTCAAGAAGTAAATCAGAATGAAAAGTGTGGAGAAAAAACACATTAATGTGATTTATATAATGTAGCAGCAACACAACTTCGTTTCCATTACATCAGAAACCTCAATAATGTAGCAAGTTATACAACATTGAGATTTGAGACTGTTCCCATACCCAAATTGCAATCTCCTCCTCCTTGAGCATACATAACTTCTAAAACCGCCAAGTAAATTATTCAATGAACAAATCATATAGAGAGCCTTGCGGCCATATTGTTTGACCATTAAGATCATATACCCATTGCAGTCATTTGGTGAATATAATCCGGTTGACGACATCAACAGGCAAAGCATAGGCTGGATCAATTACTTTGACTCCAGGATACTCAAGGAGGGAAAGCCCTGCACCAATTTGATGAAATAAGACCACTTTTGGCTTCACAGCAAGAGATGAGCTAAAAGAAGAGACAAATGAAAGTTACCCGCAACTCCAAAGTAGGTGTGGAAGATATCAACAGCATCCTCGGGTCGGTCTGAGATGCCTCCGTTGTCCAAATCCTATTCAAATTCAAATTTAGATAGATGAGATGAGAGCTTTCAATCAAAACTGGCTTATTAGTAACGATATGAATTTTCTTGTTGGAGACGAACCTGACAGTCCAGAATGAACTTGACAAGCTTTGCTTTGTCGATCCAGTGAACTCTATCTATCATGATTAGGCTCGATAGGACCCACCAAGAATAGCAAACCTGGAAATAAGAACAGTAAAAAATGTGTAAGAACCAAGGAAATCATACAAAGGTCTCTCTCATTGGAGATGAGCTTAATGCCTACATCAGCGAGTTTCTCAGGACGTCCATTTAAGCCCCCAGCCTTTAATTGTCTTTCACATAACCACCAACCAAGTGAGTCCTTATCAACATGATGGAGACTCCCAGTGATAGCAAGAGCACCAACGCAGCAGAAAACTGCAGTAACAGAAGAAACAAATAAAGAATACCGTCTTTTTACCATATCTCCCAACCATGAAACTGTCCTATACAATTTACATAAAGATGTATCAATAGCACGTCGACTACAGAAAAATAAACATCTGAGTATCTAGTCATTGGAATAGTTAAACGGCAGTGATGCGGTTGGCCTTGTTAATTCTGTAAAGTCACCTATAACACTAATTGCAAGTAACAATTGGGAAGATGGCACAGAAAAATACTCAAATAGCATAACATACTTTGTCCTGCATGGGACTCTGCTCCAGGTGTGCACCCAAAACCACCATCCAGGTTTTTGCAGCTCACAATGTACTTAACGGCCTTCTCCACATTGATTTTGTCAAGACATTTCAATATTGAGAGACAGCAAATAGCTATGTACGAAAACCTGCATAAACAGCTTGCTGTTAAGATTCAACATAGTGAAATCACCAACAGGAAATATATAAATGTCTTTGTAATACATGGCAAGGAAAAACACCTCGTATCTATTTCTCCCCACATATCTCCTGAGAAGGATCCATCTTCATTCTGCAACTTAGCAACATCTAATATTGTATATAGGAAAACATAATAATATCTACTATAAGGCAGGGTTTTTCCTTCTTGTTTAACATCATTGATTAATTAACATATGAAAGTTCCACCATGACTATTTGTGAAGAAGAACGAGTTAGTGACATTGACAAAAAGCTAAGTGCAAAAGGATACAACTTGACACTTTCCCAATGTCAAGAATGTTGATTTTGTCAAATAGGGCCAAGATTTGTACAGCACTGAGTGTATATAGGATATGTGGATCGTGTCCAGTGTTACCGGCAAAGCCACCTGCTCAGAAAAGAACAACTTGTTTTCAACTTCGACTGTGGCGACATCTTATGAATACGAACCAAAATATGAAACCACCCAGCAACTTTAAAGGTCCCCATAGATCTTATTGCTAGTTCTTATATAGCAATCACAGCCAATGATTATTTTCTCATAATTGTCAAAGACACCTGCTTTCACTGCCTAGCCCATGTATCCCTTTTTTTACATCATTCTATCAGTAAGTAAAAAAAGAGCTGATCTGATACTCAAGTACTCACCAGATTCATGCTGGCAAGTCATGAGCCATGAAATGACTTCCTCTTCAGAAACACAGCCGAGCTTGTCAAGTAAGTCGAGAGTGGTGAGTCCCCAGTATGCACCATTCATTCTTAGATGATCCATCACCACAGACTCAAAACTCTCTTTCTTCTAGCAAATTAAATAAAATTCAAAAAGCAATTGAAAAGAAGAACATAAGCTATACAATCACAGTGACATAAACAGAGAAAACGAGCAAAGGTTCTATACAGTTTCTAGGTACCTTTTCTGCCATCAGAATGTAACGTACATGCTTGTCAGCTACGAGCTGAACCATCTGCCACAAAATATTCACATCAGATTCAGTAACTTCGTAAGAATCCCCATAAAAGACTTAACTTGGCTCATTTCAAGCTTAGTTCACTTCAATGGCATATCAATAACACTTGATCGACCCATCTATAGTATAAAATCCTTTAAGAAGGATAAAAAAAAAACTGAACCAGAAATCGATCAAAACCATCGAAAACAAGTTCACAATCATAAAAAGAGAAGAGTGATGACCTGGGAGGAAGACGTAGAGCTCATCAGCTTGGATCCAGAAGAGAAATCACGATTGGAGGAGACTGACCAAGATCGGAATAAAAAATCTAACCTTTCACTAACATCAAAACCTTCTTCTTCCTTAGCTTAGGATTTTAATCTAGTCCACCCCCTCAGCTTCAAACATTCTCTAGTTAGCCCCTTATAAAAAAACATATGTTTATTTATTTATTTTAAATCAGAATAATAATAAAAGACAAGTAAAACTAGAGTTTTTTACTTATTTACAACCCAACCTCTATGTTGGATCTAGATCCATAACAATTTTGGATCTTTTATTCTCAACAAAAAAAAATTTAATTTCTCAGATCAAATTTTTTTCATCTCAATTTATTTTTCTCTCAATTCAACAAAAACAAAACTTTTGATTTGTTTCTTCTTCTTCTTCTTCTCTTTACTCTCTTCTCTCTATTCCATATATAATCTTTCGTCTTCTTTTTGCCTTTTCATTCTTTCTATCAATCCAAAGATCCATCTTTTTTACCTTTTCATTTGTTTCTATCAATCCAAAGATCTATCTCTATTCCATATATGATGATTGATGGTGTTGTGTTTAATTAGAGTTTTATTTCTTATTAGATTTGATAGTTTGATCTCTTTTCCTCTTTGATTTTGTTTGAAAATGATGGATTTTGGATGAAATTTCGATTATAATTTAGATTTTTATGAGTACAATTCAAATTTGAATTAATTATCTATTTAAAATCGAAATTGTCCCTTAAAAGCCTCTTGTAATAGCCATTACGACTTAGTTTTTAGGATTACAATTGGGATTCGAATGAATTTGAATTTTGTTCCTTAGAGACAGTTTGTGAAATGCATTAAAACAAAATATTATGAGATTGCTTTTGAATGATAAAAACTAGAAGAAAAGGGAAGAAGGAGAAAGCTGTGGAGAAAGAAATTGAGAAGGAGAATGACAAAGAGAAGAAGAAGACTTCGTGTTTGAGTCTTTAGATAGTGTTGTGTTTAGGTATAATTGTGGCTAAATTTTTAGATATAATTATGTTGGGTTTTTGGGTTTAGATACAATTGTTCGGCTGTCTTTTGGTTTTTAAGATAATAGATCTAAGCGTTTAGGTACAACTGGTACGCTCATGTACAATTATGTATCTGGGTTTAGGTATGAATCTAAGATTTCTTGTCAAAAAAAACTCCAAAATAAATATGAATCTACACGTCAATGTATTTTGATCCAAAACAAAACACAAAATTTTTTATGAATGTTAGTATTTTATTTTATTAAATAACAGTGTTTTGAAAATGAAAAAAAAGTTTGAAAGGGAAAAATATAGTTTATTTAACTATAAAATTAAGTATTTTTGATGACAAAAAAAACTAAATATTTTTATCACAAAAGAATAAAGCTAATTTTTATTATAAAATATCTACAAATATCTAAAAAATATCTATAAATATCTGAAAAATATATTGCCCATAGTTGTACAGTTGTACTCGGTTGCACATTTTTGCTCATAGTTGTACAATATCGAGAATATAATAAATCTAGTTGTTATCAACTCAAAATTAATTTTTATGGGTAGAACATATGGTATTCCCCCATCAAAATACAATTACTTTGTATCGGTGTATTTATATTTATCTAATTACAAGTATTTAAAATTTTTAATTTGTTTTGTTAAAATATACAAAGTAACCATGAAAGTTTAAGGTTGTTAGTGTATGAATGTTAGATTTTGTGATAAGAGTTTCATTAATTTAGAAAATATGATTTTTGTCAAAAACTAATTATGTAATTTCATTACCATTGTGTATGCATTATTTAAGTTTTCTTAGTTTGGATTTAAATTTTCATATTTTATAATATTCTGAAAACTAGCCAAGTGAAAAGACCTTAGTTGTGCGGGTTGTACTTAGTTGTACCAATACAAAACATATTAATTTGTATAAATACGACAAGAAAATTAATAGTATCCATTATAAGAAACGCGTATGACTGAAGTCTTTTTGATTATAACTTGAAAATGAAAGAGAAAAATAAAACGATATGTAATTATATGTTTTTCGTAGAAGTTCATCAACATAGTTGTACCTATTGGTTTCTGTTGTCCAGCGTTTTTTTGTAGGTTTAACTGATTAATGAGATAGGAAATAAAATGTAAATGATTGGTTGATTTTAATAGATTGTTTGGTAGCAAAACTTAAATAGAAAATTAAAAAGGATAAAGGAGAAGGGTAAAATTGTATTTCAAATAGGTTAAGAAGGAGATGGGGTAGTAAGAATAAGTGAGGGTTTTTCAAAAATTGATTCAACTAAAAGGGCAAAGTAAAATCCCTTACCTTACCTTAAGGGTTCTATTGAAACCGCGAACCGGCCAGCTCTGCTGCAATTTGGCAAAAACCAATTGAAATTCAAATCCGGTTTAACCGGTTTTATTAAATGATTTGATTTTCCGTTGACTTTCCAATTGATCGGCCAATAACAAAAAGAGAATGGAAACAATGATAGGAAGCTGAATCAAGCAAGACTCGCGAGAAGCTGAATCATCAATGGCTCTGGATGCATTCTTCTTCATCGTCTCTCTATTTCTTCTGTTTCCGTCACCATCCGCGTCAGAATCCACTACTCAGGTCTGTCTTTGAACCTTGTAATAATGATCAGATATCAGTTTCCGTCGAGCTTTGTCTCCTTGATTTGTTTGAAGTAACACTGAAAGCTCCGTCCACTTATAACATCTAGTTCTTAACACAGTAACTTTCAAGAACAAGTTTGGAGCTTGATTTATAATTTTCTGGAAAAAAAGCTATCCACATGTGTCTAAAATCGAAAATGATCTCTCTGATGTGTTTTCTTGCAGTTTTGTAGTGCAGGGAGAGAGAATGGTGTGGGATCTTGTGGGGTTTCATCGACGAGGATTTTGATTAAAGGAGGTACTGTTGTCAATGCACACCATCAAGAACTTGCTGATGTTTATGTGGAAAATGGTATTATTGTCGCTGTGCAGCCAAACATTAAGGTCTAACTATTCCCTTGTAATCTGTCCTTCATCTTTTGTGAGAATCTAAATTCCAAGTTTGATCTGTTTGTTTTTATGTAAACAGGTTGGGGATGAAGTCACTGTCCTCGATGCTACTGGAAAGTTTGTCATGCCAGGTTAATCAATTCATACTAGTTGATACTTTCCAAAATTTTAGCCTTTTGTTTTGAATCCTTAACTAGTTTCAGTTCTAATTAAGAATGGTTAGCATTTTCATCTTACTCTTGTCCCTGATGTAAATAGGAGGAATTGACCCCCACACGCACCTCGCCATGGAATTTATGGGTACCGAGACTATTGATGATTTCTTCAGTGGTCAGGCAGCGGCATTAGCTGGTGGAACAACTATGCATATAGACTTTGTTATACCTGTCAATGGGAATCTGGTGGCTGGTTTTGAAGCCTATGAAAACAAATCTAGAGAATCTTGTATGGATTACGGTTTTCATATGGCAATCACAAAGTGGGATGAAGGTGTTTCCAGGGACATGGAGATGTTGGTCAAGGAAAAGGGTAAATGTCTTGTCTTGTGACACATTGATGCCTCACAGTTTTGGTGTTTCTATCCCTTTAGTTTCCCTGCTAAGATGAAACTGAGTGCATATATCTCTAAATTTTGTAGGTATCAACTCTTTCAAGTTTTTCCTAGCGTATAAAGGATCTCTTATGGTAACTGATGACCTACTCCTAGAAGGACTTAAAAGATGCAAATCCCTCGGTGCCTTGGCCATGGTTCATGCTGAAAATGGAGATGCAGTATTCGAAGGACAGAAAAGAATGATTGAACTGGGCATTACAGGTCCAGAGGGTCATGCTCTTTCAAGGCCTCCTGTGGTAATTTGCGTCAAGCATTTTCCATTTTATTATACTGCCTCCTAGATTTTTTCTTTTCTCCTATATCTGCTCTTGCCTCTGTAAAGCTTTGTTGAAGCTACTAAAACAAGATCCTTGTTTGACAATGTCAGCTCGAGGGAGAGGCCACTGCTAGAGCAATTCGTTTGGCTCGTTTTATTAACACGCCTCTCTATGTTGTTCATGTGATGAGTGTTGATGCAATGGACGAGATTGCTAAAGCTCGAAAATCAGGTTTTCTGTTACAACTCATGTAGGACTAACCTTTTGCTTTTCTCATTGTATGGACATTATCCTGTTAGAAATCAATCTCCTATCCGAACATCCACTAGTGCAATAACATATGTGTAGAAAAGTACCTTTCAAATTTTTACTTAGTATTTGGCTTAATAAATATGAAAAGTTTTTTTGTTATGTATTTCAGGACAGAAGGTTATTGGAGAGCCTGTTGTGTCTGGATTAATCCTTGATGATCATTGGCTTTGGGATCCTGACTTCACAATTGCGTCCAAGTAATAAATCCTTCAGTTCTGTTAATCAAATGATTCCCATTTATTCTTTCAGATTTTCAAAGTTTTTCTCAATATTTCAGGTATGTCATGAGTCCACCTATCAGACCAGTAGGACATGGGAAAGCCCTACAAGATGCCCTTTCCACAGGAATCCTTCAGGTTTCTTTCCTCGCTGTGCATAAACTAGAGAATTGCATGACCTGTAGCATCAAAATGTTAAGATCTTCTAAACACCTTTTTCTCCTTTTATTGGGATAATCTCTGCAGCTTGTAGGAACTGATCACTGCACTTTCAATTCTACACAAAAAGCTCTAGGACTTGATGATTTCCGCAGAATACCTAATGGTGTTAATGGTAATAGCTGACTTGACTGGTTTCTTGCTTTCTCTGCTCACTGCCCCTGCTAACCTGTAAATACTTTTGAACTTGTCCATATGTTTAGGCCTTGAGGAACGGATGCACTTGATATGGGACACGATGGTGGTAAGTACTTGTGGAATAATAAATTCTTCTTTCTGTACAGAAGTTTTAATCGTTTTCTGTATATCCTAATCCAGGAGTCTGGCCAACTCTCAGCTACTGATTATGTTCGAATAACCAGCACTGAGTGGTATATATGCTCTTTCGAAGCTTCTTTTTAATGTTGAAAATTTGCTTTTTCCAATGAGCTTTTACTTGAAAGTTATGTGTTTGCATTTGAAATGACTTTAAGTTTGTCAGTGCTAGAATTTTCAACATATATCCACGGAAAGGAGCTATCCTTGCTGGCTCGGATGCAGATATTATCATATTGAATCCAAACTCAAGCTACGAGATTAGCTCAAAGTCTCATCATTCAAGATCAGACACAAACGTCTACGAGGGCAGAAGAGGAAAGGTAATGATACCCTTTTTACAAACAATTCGTCTTTACTGATTTGTATAATCTCTGAGCAATCATAACCTTTTATTTTATTGGGGACTTGATTGTTAAATCTCAGGGAAAAGTTGAAGTGACAATAGCAGGAGGACGAATTGTGTGGGAAAACGAGGAACTTAAAGTTGTTCCAAGAAGTGGCAAGTATATAGAGATGCCTCCTTTCAGTTACCTTTTCGATGGTATTGAGAAATCAGATGCTAATTATCTATCTTCTCTTCGAGCTCCAGTTAAGCGTGTCAGAACTGAAGCTACGTAAAGTGCAGGTATCTATCTGCATATCGTGATTCTGTAAGAACAATTGTACATAATTTGTATTAAAAGTATTGAAAGAGCGATTATGAATAATGTGCATGTAGTCTGGTTTTGAGAAAAAATAAAAGATTGTAAAATTTATCCGTGAGTTAATTAGTCTATGTTCTCTTTATCTCAAATCCTGTGTGTATTAGAAGAAAAAGAGGAGACATGCGAAAAGCTTCTTAGTTTAAACATTACTGTTTCCAATAATCAAGCTTTTGAGCTGGAGGCCGCACAGGTATATAAGGCTGCTTTTTTAGTAGGTTGATCAACACTGAAAGGCGTTCAGGTTTTTGCCATCAAACCAGAAATAGATATCGGTTTGGTAAATTACTTTTGGTTTTAATGGTTTACATAAAATCGTCAATCAAAATCCCCCAAGCCTGCATTCGGAAAGACGATTATACCCTTTAATTCTTCCACCCTATAAATACTCGCATCGCATCAATCGTAATCAGAACTATTAACTTTCATTTTCCGATAGAAGAACTTTTTTCACGGCGGCGATAACAAATCACCGGCTAATAAAGGAAGGAAAAGAAGAAGAAGAGAAGCTATGACAACAATCAGTCTTCGCAAGAGTAACACCAGACTCCCACCGGAGGTGAATCGCGTGCTCTACGTTCGTAACCTTCCCTTTAACATAACGAGCGAAGAGATGTACGATATCTTCGGCAAGTACGGCGCAATTCGCCAGATTCGAATCGGTTGCGACAAGGCGACGAAAGGTACTGCCTTCGTCGTTTACGAGGATATCTACGATGCCAAGAACGCCGTCGACCATCTCTCTGGCTTCAACGTCGCGAATCGGTACCTAATCGTGTTATACTACCAGCACGCGAAGATGAGCAAGAAGTTTGACCAGAAGAAGAGTGAAGATGAGATCACCAAGTTGCAGGAGAAGTATGGAGTCTCTACCAAAGATAAGTAATTGTCCTTGAATTCGATCTTCTTATGGTCGTTCTGTTACTGCTGCAATTTAGGGTTTTGAAATTCTGGGAGATGTGAAACTTTCTTTTATCTGTATGAATTTAGTGGAGTTCTTTATGTAAGGTTTGCTCTTTTGTCATTTACATCGACCAAGCAATGAAAAATACATCTTTTAATCCCAAATTAGCTATTGCTGTGACAATTTTTTTTGTGCTTTGATGCAATTTTCCGAGATTGGTGTTCAGTGTTTTGCTAGGAACTAAGTAAGAACGAAAAATCACTAACACATACAAGAGAATTGAAAAAGAAGAACTTAAGTACATTGAGAAAATATACATAATTCAACAGCTCTCCCAAATCCCCTTTCAAGTCTGTTAATATGCATTGTGGTTGCGATAAACGTTCCATTGTCTATATTGTTCCATTACCATCAGCCTCGACCTGTATGATTCGCAGAGCCGAACAAAATAAAGAAAAACAGAAAATAGTGTTAGTCTCCTTGCTGCTCGGCGTTGAAACTCTTGCAAGTACAAGAAGTACTCATAGCTTCCGTTAACTGCTGACTTCATTTTCTGACAACCTTGTACCTTTGCTTAGTAAGTCCCTGTCTTAACTCCTCGAGTGTAATTGTTCCACTGCTATCAGTGTCCATACCTTTAAACTTCAACCCCATGATCTCTTCCTCTGACAAGCAGTTGGTCGTTGTTTGGAATCAGAGTTGAGCATCTTTTTGTTTACAGTTTTATGATGCAGGGAGAGAGTATGGTGTGGTGTGTCAACCAGTTGGATTTTGATCAAATGAGGGGTACTATATTGAATGCACTTGCTGATGTTTATGTGGAAGATGGAATTATTTTCGCACTGCAGCCAAACATCAAGGTATAACTAATTTATCCTTCATTTTTTTGGTAGTCTGAATTCCATTTTTCTATGACTCTTTCTGGCTTTGCTCTTCATTTGATCTTTCTCTCTAATGAATCGAGTTCTTAAGCAGAACTTTTGAACAATAAATTGATATATATTGTCTTTAGCTACGATTCTTTTCCAAAGTGGTGCTCACTGTTTTGCTAGGAAATGAGAACGAATAATCACTAACACATACAAGAGAATTGAAAAAGTTTTTTTTTTTTTTTTTGAAGTACATTGAGAAACCCATGGCACTTTAAGCAGTAGTAGACAACTAGAAAAGAAAATGTACATTATATCAAACACCTCCCCCCAAATGCCCCAAATGATTTTGTTTTCCTTCTTGAGCCTTCTCCTCCCTTAAAGATCTCCTCCACTTTAGAATAATTTTCTTTGATATTTGCTTTGCCTTATTTCTCATTTTGAAAGGAA